>NC_141991.1:209366325-209666325 GCF_049901715.1 Pseudonaja textilis | reverse complement strand
CCAAATTCATACTTTTAAATCCCAAGGACCATTAATATGATTTTTTTTAAAAGCTAATATATTTAATATTAAAAATTATATGTATATGTGTATGTGTGTGTGTGCGTGTGTATTTAATATAAAAATTATACACACACACATTTAATTGTAACAAAAACATAAATGCTTAATGATAACAAAATAAAACATTCCGGGCTGGAAGCCTCCCCCCACCTGCACCTTCCAAAGAGACAGAAGAGCCTTTCAGATGCCAGGTGGAGGATTGAGAGAGCTCAGATCTGCAGCCGAGGAAAAGCTGGAAGGTGGCTCTTCCAGCCTCACCTGGAGACAGGCAAGGCACTTCACTCACTTTAGCACTTTGCTGCCAAACCCAGTCACAGCCAGTGATTATTTGGGGGTGGGGGAGGGGGGAGAGAGAGAAAACATCTCTCGCATTACCAGGGGAGGTGAAACAAAACTCACTTTCACCGAAACCTACAAAACGCTAATCTGTTACCTTCCAGGAGATCTTCAAAACCACCCAAACACTCCCACTTGCAGTTCCTGTGCTCAGGTCCTGAGATGCACACTCCCACACAGGGCAACGACAGTCCCCTCCCCCAGCGCCCGCTGTCAGCTCTCCCCATTAGTTCTCTAGCTTTGAATTGCTCCCGGCTCTCTCTCCTCTCCTCCCTCCCACGTGCAGGCAGGAAAAGAAAGGGAGATGGAGCCGTGTGCAGCTCTCCGCTTTTCCAGTCCTCACTGCCCCTCCCAACATCGAAGCCTCAAAAACGCAGGCAAAGCTGCCGCAGCGCTTTCAGAGCCAGGCAATCTTTCATATAATTGTCCATTATTGCTGTTGATGAAATACTCGATAGCACATGGCCTTTATCAGACACTATCTTTCTCTGCAGATCTTTTAACATACTGTATATGCTCTGGACAAAAATGCAGCTATTTATTTCACAAATTCCACTCACCATTAAACAAAATCTAGAGACAAATATTTTGGTTTGAACCTTGGTTCAAAATGGATTCAAAACAGCTTTTTATTGTATTTGAAAATTCATATTTTATGCAATCTCCTCAAGAGGGCTAAATCTCCATCTGCTAAATTTAGCATGGCTTAATTGTTTTATTTAATGTAAATAAAATCTCACTTTGCCAAATTGGAAATCTGCAGCAATATGGCTTTCCTGTAATAATGCAAAATTCATTGCTTCTTTCTTAGTATTAACATTGTCCAGAATTTGCTCCTGCCCACCTTTATAGGCTACATCTGGAATGAGATAGGTCATTTACAAAGATGCTAAGGGCCATGAAATATATATTATAGATATGACTAAAATGTTGAAGCTCTAAACTGATGCAGTGGAAAGACTTATTTATGGATTTCATGATGAAACTAAAGACTTATTTTAGTGAATGTCAAGTACCGCCGGTTCTCTTTTGAGATACACGTTGGGTTTCCAAGCCAATGAAAATATAAAAGGCAGATCCAGGTCTGCTCTGGATACCCTGAAAAGGTTAAATGTCTGGCAACCATTTCTGGCTCATTCAAATCACTTCAGGTTAGGGCAATATTGAAAGTTTAGGCATACTTGGGCGCTACTGAAATTCTAGAAAGCAATATTTTCAGTATTAAGCCAAAATTAAGAACATGGGGCATAACCTCAAACTGACAGAAGGGAAGTTCAAAAGCAATGTTAGAAAGTATTACTCCACAGAAGCTTGGAACCAATTTCCAGCAGAGGTAGTGGATCAGTCACCTGTAATCGAGTTTAAATATGCTTCAGATAAACATGTTCATCACCTGACAAAAAATTAAAAACTCCAAAGATGGACCACTAGGTATTTTTCTGACTTCAGTTTTCTATGTTTCTATGAAATGTCTAGGATAGAGCTATGATTAATTTGCCCACTTATTTCAGTGAAACTAAAGCATGATTTAATTTAAATATGATTTTTTGTGCTTCATTAAAATATTAAAATATATGTCTTAAAGATATTTGTAAATGTAGATCAGCTTTACTGAGTATGCTACAACCAGATGCTTGTATATTTTTCAGTACTGACAACTGCTGGATTATATGCCAACATTCAAAACGTGTTGGGAAACTCAAGGGAGCAATGGTTTACTGTTAAGCACCTCCTGCTGTCCTTTTCTTAACAGTTGTTTGTTTTGGAAACAATGTTAAAATATGCAGTCTATTTGCCTATGTAGTCATCTGCTTTGTGTTTCTCAGAGATATTTTCTCAGAAGATGAACAATATAAAGATGCCTAGGGACTTGCAATACATGTAATTAAATAAGAGCGATCCAATTTATTTTACTCATATAGCAATATAAGAGATTTGCTAAAAGTTGGTTTCAGATATGTCATACACACAATAGAGATGTATATGTAATTTTAATACATACATTTTTAAAAATACAAATAAGCACATACAAATGAAAAAGTTAATATTTTCAACTAAAGCTGACTAGGATCATTGAAGGATTTTATCTGGATCAGCTAAAATTTGTCAAGTACTTAACGGGATTAAGAATAATTAAAATAAGTTTGGTGCATGTCAGAAAGCATATCTACTGCTTAACTGGATTGATTGATTGGGCCATTGGTTTACTTATTTTATTAATCAAATATATAGCTCAACCACAGAAAACAAAGATAGCAAACAAAGATAAATATGCCATAACTATAATAAAATAACAGTGAATAAAAACATCCTATAATACAATTAACTCTAATCACATCAGTTTTATGAAATACCACATTAGTATACTTTGTACCACTTGAAAAAATAGTCCTCTCTTTAATGGGGCAAAATAGCTTTAGCAGCCTATATGGAAACCAAATAAAAGGTAAATATGATCTTTTGCTGAAAAATGCTTTTAAGAGAGCTTATATAAATAATGTTCCTGTAATAAAAAGATAGAAGACTAATCCCAATTTTGAGGCATTTTGAACAATATAATTCCAGTAAGCCCTATAATTACTAAAGAACTGAAAACTTCACAAATATATTAAGGTTTTAACTTGTTCAATCAGGTGCTCATTCAACTGTCAGGCATGGACTTTGATGTTTGGCAAATACCAAGATCTTAATTCTAGAACTTATCTTCAGCAGTTTTTTCTTATAATTCATGGTGGAGCAAACACAATTCATTCCAAATCAATTTTATATGATTATGATACTGCAACATCCACATACAAATTTATCACATTGTGTTTGTCAGCCACTTTCAGAAGATAGTATGCAAGGATATTTAACCTAGTCACTACAAAATTAATATTTTAAATAACAAAGGTAACATGATACAGTCCTCTATCATTAATAGATCTGGAGTAATGTTCCTGTTTATATCCAGCCTTTATTTTTACAAATAACTCAAGGCAGTGAACATATCCAACACATCTTCCTCCTATTTTCCCTACAACACCACCTGTGAAATGAGTTCAGCTGAGAGATGATGACTGATTCAAAGTCACCCAGCTGGCTTTCTTGACTAAGGCGGGACTATGGTCTCTTACTTTCTAGCCTCTTACTACACCAAACTGGCACTGCATTAACTTTTAATCTTGAATTTTCATAAAGATTGCACATTAACAGAAGCATCTATCAACAGAAGGCAGTTGAAGTTTGCACCACAATCTAGATTTATAAATAAAATCAAATGCAAACCTAATCATATGTCATATGAGGCAGACCCAGCCTTAACAATATAGTTTTTTAGCTAGTTGTGGTAAAGTTAGAACAAAATCAAATTGTTCTATAATCAAATGGCCAGCTCTGAAGCCTCCCCTGCTCCTCAGCCGATATATATACTGAAGTCACCTAGTCTATAAATTTATTACAAAAGTTTAATATAAAATTTACAGCTTGTATGTAAAAGATATAATTGTCCTTTAAAAATAATAATAAATGAATGCTTTAATGGCCAGGCTCCATTCCCATAGAATATATGTATGGTCTATAAAAGTAAACAGAGATGCTAACAATGGAGTCACCATTCCAGATTAGTAATAACTTCAGCAGTGATAATATAATCGCCTGGAGCATTGCCAGGCTTAAGTTTTTTTAATCAGTCCTGCTATTTCTGAGCTTGCAATGGGTCCAGTCTTGCAAAGTTCACAAAGTCATGTACATTGTCCTAAAGCAGGGGTCCTGGTTTTGTGGACCGGCAACGGTCCGTGGCATGCCAGCAACTGGTCTGTGAAAATAAGCAAAGTCCCATCTGCGAGATGCAGGCAGCACGCAAAACCATGACCCCTGTCCACAGAAAAACCTTTCTTCATGTAACCAATCCCTTGTGTCCAAAAAACTGAGGGCCGCTCTCCTAAAGTGTTCTTCCCGCATTCCTGGTAGTAGTATATAATGGGAGGGGCATAAACTGGATGAATAGAGCTCCTTTGATTATGATGCTTTAATTAGATAGTGCTATGAATCTCTGACACACTGCCTCGGTTTTTTTTACTTGAAGTAGTTGTATACATTATAATATTAAGATTATACAAAATAAAATCTTCTGGTGCAAATATCGTTCACCCATTCCTTTATATTTGATGTCCCACTTCCTTACTCTGGGAACCACAACCAAGCAGCTAATTGTGTTGTTAAAATACAGATACTGAGGAGCTGTTCCTACTCTTGAGAGGGAATTTATGCTGATAATGCTTGCAGTTTAAGTATGTTTCGGAGAAGATGAAATGAATAAATCAAATAATTCTGTGGTTTTTTTTTCTGCTACCTGCTCATGTGTATTTTTTTTTATCATTTGTCTTTGGAATAGATTTAACTTGGCAGGCATTAATCTCTTCTTGCTCACAAGCTTCTCCCACATGTCTGTCTTATAGTTTCCTGACCTTTAGTAAGGAGCAGATGTATTCATCTTCAAAGGCCTAGAGAGGAATGACATGAAAGCCCTTAAGAATGGTTTTCATTCTAATAGTCATCAAATTCATATTAATTAGGAAGCCACACAATATCCACCAAATAATTATATGAATTTGACAATGGAAGAACTGAAAGCAAATGCATGTGTATGCATTTACCTTATTTGAAGCAGGCATTTCAGTCTGCAACATAATTCTATGAAATTGTAAAATACAGAATTAATTTTTTTTTCAGATGATCTTGTGATAAAAATACTGAGGCAATTCTTAGCTCCTCAATTTTGGTATTAGCAGCCATTATTTGATTATAAATATCAATATGCACTATTGATAAACAACCACCTTAAATTACAGAAAATAAATCAAACAAACATACAAATGATTTTTAGCCCCCAAATCCATGCCTGAGAGAGACAAAAGACATCTGCAACCTCTTCTTACTCTATTTTTAATCCCTTCTTAAAGGAAGAAAATTCCTCACTTTCTCAGTCCAGCACAGACGTATTTTCCACATCTGGCATGACGTAGTTATTGCACACAGGATTTACTGAAAATTGTGACTCATTTATCAAATCTTTTGGGTGCAAGACATGCTCTATTTTAAAGATTTCCCAGATCCTCTATGACCCAGAACCAGAGATGAAATTCAACCACCTCAGCCTGGCTCAGGAGAGGTGGTAGGGACGATTTGAATTGGTAAAAAAAATCACCCCTGGTTGCTATTACTATTATACCAAGCCACGCCCACAGCCATGCCCACAGAGCCAGTAGGGAAAATTTTTGAATTTCACCCCTGCTCAGAACCCTCGCTCCAATGTTTCTCAGATTTGCTTTTCTTTTTGTTGGCAGCATTGTTATTCATAATTCTATCTTTTTCTTTAGGGCTATGGCTTTGTCTTTTAAAAAATAAAAATCTATTATTAAAATAATTTTATTGAAGTTTAAACATATAAAGTTAAAAAATGAATATGACTTAGGAGAAATATATAAAAAAGTGAAAAGTGTAGATAGAGAAATAAAAAAGGGGGGAGGATAAAGGGAGAAAAATAAAGAAAAATAAAGAATAAGGAAAAAATAAAGAAATGACTTCTTTCTCCATCGAGACACGTACAACCCCTTTCAGTAACAGCTTCTCAAATATTTCAAATATGAATTGTGAATTATACACACATACACACACACTTTAAACAAGTTAAAATATTTCTTTATACAATATTTTGTCTAAAGAGAAAGGGAAAAAAAGCCCATGTCTTATCTATAAATATTTTTTTAAAAAAACTCATCATTCAAACTTAATAAAAGAAAACTCCATTAGGAGCTACCAAAAACAACAATATATTGCAGGATCCAATATAATAGGGAGCCAGTGCAGGGCCCATTTGACCGGTGTGATAACCACTGATAAACATGCCAATCTGAGAAAGCAAGGGGTATAGAGGAATATACAAATAGAAGCTCTGTCTTACTAGGGTTCAGGTCTTTCCAAGTAAGTCCCATATAGTCTCCAGGCATCAGGGAAAGACTTCAAAAGCATCTCTAGCATGGCTTAGAGGTGCAATGTGTACTAGGATTTAATCAGCATATTGATAGCATCAGGATCAAACTGTCTGGTCATCTCCAATGGTTCATATAGATGTTACATAATCAACACTTCATTATGTAACATAATCTGCAGGACGGAAGCTACCATACTGATCTCTTCCCTACAACTACCACTTGGATTGAGGGAATTAATACTTCCCCAGCTGACCAAAGAAGCCAGGAAAAACAAAACTCCAGCCATGGATAAAGATGTCCCTGAGAGCCCCCTATCAAAAAGTAAAATGCCAAATAAAGTAACAGGTCAGATAACGTGGCAAGGTGGTGCTCTAAATCACTGTGCAAAGCTTCACCTAAACAGAGTCCAGATTAGACTAGATTTTGAGTGAATTTTCCAGCAAAGTGTTGAACAAAGTAATCACAGCAGACAGATGATAAATCAATACGACTGTCTGTACTCAGAAGGGAGTTGGCCACCTGGAACAGGGTCATTGGACAACTACCTGATCCAGTAAGAGAAAAGCACATTCTGCTACTCTTATTACCACTGAATAGACTTAAGTTTAGGCATATACATCAGCTTACTCAAGTTATCTTAATTGTTGTATAATGTGCTCAAGTTTTGCATCTTCTATCTCCTGGAGGACTTCAAAGAACCGATGAGCTAACTGGGACTGGCTGGCACAGAGAAGCTGCTCAGAGGGGATTTTGTCAAGGATCTGAGATACTTTCTCCTACCAGTGGGGGGACCTTGCTCTCAAGCAAATCATCCTCAGATTGTTAGTAAAACTCCCAAGCGCCTACCAGATGAAGCCAAACTGATTAATAAGGCATTTGAGGTGGATTACTGAATTTTGCAGTGATTTTACATATATCATTTGCATCTTTGCATAAAAATATATTTCTATAGAGTAAATTTCCATAATCAGAAGTTCGATCGACTCATCTACATATGTGTAACGTGACAAGAAAAATAAACCCAGAATATAGACAGTAGAACTTGGATAGACATGTAAATAGTGCAGTGACTAATATTATTTTTTCTTGCCAAAGGGGCCTGTCTACTTGCCAATGTTGCCAGTGTTAAACAGTTAACAGCAACAATATTTAAAAACTTTTCTGGCTTTGCTGCCCACCCAGTTTCAGTACATTACCAGCTGTCAGGAAACTATCCACCAATCATGAGAGCAACATCATGGGGAATGGCAAGTTTGTACTGGAAAGATTTTTCAAAGATTATGCTTACAGGTTTGGCTATGGCAGTGGATAGCTTTTTTAAGAAGCAGGCACATATTCCGACCAGTCCAATAGATAAGAGATCGTTTTAGATTGCATAGTGCTCTCTTGCTTACCTTGTGTAATAAAGCCAGAGAAGGTATGGGAGTACCCACCCTCCTCAAGCCAGCTGAAAATATTTTCCATTTTATTCATTTTATGTAATAATGTTTTGGAACAGAAAACCAGGACCAACTCAAAAATGAATAGAGCTTCCAAACGCTATGTAGTTTTGAATTAAGTGCACCTATATAATCTAGCTCATTCCCTACTGCTATTGAAACTTTCATAGCTAAGACACATTTGTCCTATCTCGATACATAACTGGGGATAAGAAACTGGAGAGCACCAAATTGGGAACGGTGGGTGACCTTTCATGTCAGCGGTCGAAGTCACCATTATCTGTTCAGCACAGAGGAAACTCTACAGCAGGCGTAATTTCAGTTTTCTTCTGTTTAAATTGCTAATTTATGTTTCTTACTCTTATACAAGTATGGATTCTGAATTTTCTCCCATGGCTGTCACTGCTTTTGGTATCTAGATTCAGACATTTATCAAGTTATTTTATCGTCCTTTGGATCAACCCAAAGGATGATAAAAGATTCAGAATCAGGATGCAGATTCAAGAGAGAGAATCCTGTTTAAAAAAGAAAGAATCCGTCACGTGTAACAACGCCAGCATGGGAACGGCATCACCACCCACTGCCTACCCCAAAGTTTTTTTCATAGTCTCCCCTTTTCCATAATCTTGAGGCATCTTTTGCGGTATGCTACGTCATCCGCCCGGCCAGGTGGTAAAATGAGGGATCTCGGTCTGCAGGTTTCCCATCTCTATCATACACGCGTCACCCATCCTCACAGGAACTCTCGCGACACCGGAGATAGTCTCTCACTGTTTTAGTTCGGTGTATCCATGAGCGACACTTCCCCTAACCAGTGAGCTCGAACGATATCGCTACGCGAAGGCGGGACAGCCGGTTTGGCTTTCTCCGCTTCCCGTCGCCGGTTCGCCGTGGCCGGTGAATGGCTGAGTCACGAAAAGCCGCTGCCGCCTGCCGATGCGGAGGCCATGGCTTGGGCTGCACCCTCTTTGCCCTCCGATAAATCTCGGTAACGCGGGAATGGGAAGCTCTATACGCGGGAGCTGTGAATCGCCTCCCGACTCGCGCGTTGTACGAAGCGGGCTTTGGTTTAATCCGGGGCTGCGCGGGTTTCTCCTCGGCTCGGGAGGCTGTGGGGAAGGGCCGGGCGCGACGGCCGGGAGTGTCCGAAGCGCAGAGAGAGGGAGAGAGAGAGGCATCTGCTGCAGGGTCGCGGCGACAGTGGGCTCGGCCTAACGCAACTCGACTGGGCCATCCGGTGGCTTCCATAAAGGAGCTCGTTGGCTTTGCGCGGGTTGGGAAAGGCGCTTCGTTACGTGGTCCCTGCTGTGGGGTAGCCCTTGATGACACGTAGTCCTCGAGTTACAACCCACACTTGAGCCCAAAATGTCTGTGACAAAGAGAGTCGTTTGTTAAGTGAGTTTGTCCCATACTACGGCTTGGCTTTGCCACCGTTAAGTGAATTGTCGCCCGTGTTAAGTTAGCAACATGGTTGTTAAGTGAATCTGGCTTCCCCACGTGACTTTGCTTGTCAAAAGGTTCGCAAAAGCTGACCCCAGGATACTGGAACCGTCATAAAGACGAACCAGTTGCCAAACATCTGGCTTTTGGTCACATGACCGTGAGGATGCTGTAATGGTCGTAAGTGTGAAAAACGGTCATGAGTCACTTTTTCCCGTGCTGTTGTAACTTTGAATGATCATTGAATGAGAATCATTGTAAGTTGAGGACTACCAGGAAGGGCAGAGAAATAGTGGCTGCAACATGCTTAGCGATGTTTTTCAGCCATTCATTCGTTCAATGCAACCCTTTTCCTTCCAGAGCAGGGGCCTTCAAACTTGGCAACTTTAAGACTTGTGGACTTCAACTCCCAGAATTCTCCAGCCAGCTATGCTGGCTGGAGAATTCTGGGAGTTGAAGTCCACAAGTCTTAAAGTTACCAAGTTTGGAGACCTCTGTTCTAGAGCATTAAAAGGATTACAAAGAACTCTTTTCGCTTTTTCCTCCCAACAACAATGCAACTGGCCCATAGTCACCCACTGAATTTCTTGCATGAGGGGTGAACTACACCCTTGTGTCCCAGCTCCTGGTCCAAAATCTCAACCCCACTAACTGATTAAATGTTTATAAAGGGAGCATCCTACTTTGCTTGCATAATGAATTTATGTGAGTTAACAGATGCTTCCTTAAGACAATCCGTTATCTAAATTTCTGAGATGGGTTTTTTTTTTTGGCAGCGCACAATGGAGTGGAATAGGCATCCATAAAAAGCCTGAGGTCACATGCCTCCTCGTGTGTCATACAAATGTCTGATTATATAAGTTGTATTAATTGAGTGTTCTCATAATTTGTATGACGCTGCCATGATGCTGTGATATCCATGCCCTCCTTGTAGGTGCTTTTCCTGCAGGTGTCCATTCATGCCCTCCCTGCAGATGCCCACACATTTGGGGAGCCTCTTCTCTTTAGTCATATCCCTGGTTGGTGGTAATGTTGCTCTTGTAACCCCATGAAGTGTCTTGCTCAGGTTCCAGCCCACCAGTTGAACACTGCATATGTCATCCTGTGTGTGAGGGAGGAGAAACGATTCCTATAAAAAAAGTGGTTTACATCTGCAGTTGTGATAAGCAACTGTGTTTAAATCTATTTAAAATATTAGAGGTAGGATCTGCAAAAAAGACAGCAAATTAGCCATTCAATTTCATAATCTTCCTGTCAGGTTTTTTAATTCAGCTTAGTTTCCTACTTTAAAAGAAGTAGGGTGGGACAGAAGCTTTTATTTATTTTAACATTTACTTATTTATTTGGGGTGCATCTGCAAGCCTTAGGAATCCTTAAAACCTGCTGATACTTCTTGGTAAGGATTGGCACTTGGCAACACTGAATTCAGTCATAAAATCCATGTATTTTGGAGAATCCATTTGGCTAGTGATTAAGGTACCAGGCTAGAAACCAGGAGATCCTGGGTTTTGCCTGAGACATGAAAGTTGACTGAGTGACTTTGGACCACTCACTTTCTCTCAGCCCAATATCCTCCTCTTACTGTGAAAAAAATAAGAGGTGGAAGGAGTATTAGGTATGTTGTTTGCTACCTTGAGTTATTTATAAAACATAATAAAGGTAGGATATAAATAGACAAATGTTTTTATTTTGAAATAATAGAAAATACTTTAGATTTTGGCAGTGGTTTGTTTTCCAAGCTTGTTCCAATTTTGTTTCTGAACGTTTCATTACCAGAGTAGATAACCTCAGCGGTATTTTCTTGTCCTATTCTTACATATATTAAGAAACCAGACCATTCAAACAACCCGTCAACAAGAGAACCAATCAGCTGCTCAGAATTTAAATATAGCTCCAAATGAACAACCAATCAGATGACTACCTGAGCACACTGACAAGATATTTATAAGCTAAGAAAAACAGGACAAGAAAATCCTGCTGATGATGTTACGGAATCTGTAACAAAACTTTCAGAAACTAAATTGAAACAAGAATGGAGAGCAAACCATTGCCAAAATGTTTTTATTACCCAGTTCAGTTTTATCTATATATTATTAAAATGTTAGTAACTTTTAACTGGGCCAAACAGTGCATCATAGGACAATTTGGCAAATGTGTGGTCACTTCAGTGGTCCTGCACTTCTACATTGTTGCCGGAAGTTCAGTCGAGTGATCCCACCTTAGCCTTCTGGCAGCCAGGCAGATCAGTTCTAATCAGAAGTTGCTCCTGCTCCCATTGCTTTTTTTGCCCCTAGTTTCCTGTTTAGGTTAGGCAGTGTCTTTGAAACAAGTACCCATTGTAATTGTTTAGTTAAACTTTATAAATATAAAAATAAGCCCTTTCACTGACTTCTTAGCCATAGTAGATATCTTTACTTTGGGAGCTGCATACATCATATTTGGAAGAATATTTGAATATGAAGAAATATTCTCTTATGTTTCCTAACAGCTTTCAATTCTTGTTTCTTGCTTTAGGTTTATCTGTATATATCCAGCCTACATAAATAACAAGAAGACAATAGCAGAAGGAAGAAGAATACCTCTTGACAAAGTAATTGTGGGTGATGGGAGGAAAGAAAATCTGTGCATCAAATACATAATTTGGAAACCATGCAGAATAAAATATTTGTGTGATATCGGTATCAAGTTATTTCATGGAGCGTTATTAATCAGATACTAAGGTGTATCTGTATTTGCTTTAAATAATGCATTTCTCACTGTATATATTCATTGACCCACAGTGTTAGTTTTGCCACTACATACTTATGTCTTGCATATATAAAAATACTTGGTTGAGTGATTTGTTTATAGGAACATTAAAAAGTTCAGTTGCAAGTTATAATTACTCCATGGTTAACTAACATTTTTGTTATATGAAAATTTCTTTGCTTTTTTTTTTCTTTTGGTATCAGGTAACTAATTGGCAAGGGTTGTCAGTGCCAATTTTTAAAGTTGGCATATGGCTTGCAAAATTTAAAGCTGTGCATGTTCACATTAATTTATATACATTATGGGCCATACTTCCATTTTATTATCTTTTATTTATTTTTGTTGTTTCAGTCAATTGTTCCTCAATATATTTTAGGAATTGTTTTTTTCTTTTTCCTGTAATGGGTAAGATGCACACAATCATTTTAATGCTATTGTAATAAAAAGCTGAAGGCTCCAAATTCTGTAGTATTAGCTGATAACAACTGATCTGTGCGCACCACAGCTTAATTGGTGGCAAGGAATCAAAGATGCTAAAAAATATCTGGCGTGGTGTGGGTTTTTTTTTCTTTTTGTGTAGGCTATTGAAAATCCTACATCTACAGAAATCCAAGATGTTTGTGCAGCAGTTGGTCTTAATGTGCTTTTGGAGGTAATTTTTTTGTTATTTCCTACTGTACACTTAACCAAAACTATAATTCCACAATTGGTGATAAAGGGGAAGGAGTAAGAAGAGTCAAACTCACGGAAGTAATATTGTGACAAATGTCCTTCCCTTCCTTTGAGTAATGAAAGCAGCAGACCTTACAGAGGACAATGTTATAAAGGGAAAAGGTTAGGGATTACAGAACACATTCTTCTAATAGAGCATTAACAACACTCTGGAGAGTTATATATCTGAAATGCTTATACTGGCATACTATAATTAAGATAATGAGCTGGAAAATCCTTCTTTGAAATCCTTGGCATAAAAAAACCCTTTAATAGTAGAACTTTCAAATTGTTTCATGGTGTCAAGTAGCCTTTCTTACAGAGCTTTCCTTTGAATTACTAAGGTAATACCATTAACTATTAAAATAAACAGTTCAGCCCTATATTAGTTATTCCTTTGTAACTATTAGGACTGTTAATTTAATGGTTCTTGCTCCCAAAGTAGAGTTATAATTATAAGCATTTTTATTTTGCTTATGCTTGCTTGTAATGTTTTGATTTTTTTTCTCCATGTATTAGAAAAACAAAATGTATTCCAGGGAATGGAACCGTGATGCGCAATATAGGGGTAGAGTTCGCATTCAGCTGAAGCAGGAAGATGGTAATCTATGTCAGCCTCAGTTTCCAACACGTGAGTGTTATAAATATGCACAAGACTGGTTTGTTCCTTTTGTTCATTTATAGATGGAAGCAAAAGCTGCACATTATGAAGTGCAAATGGTGGGTAATTCCTAGTTACCCTCTTCTGGATGAAATTTTTTCTTTTCTCTATTTAGGTAAGGCAGTGATGTTATATGCAGCAGAAACAATTCCCAAACTGAAAACAAGGACACAGAAAATGGGAGGCAGTGACCAAAGTCTACAGCAAGGAGAAGGTGGCAAAAAAAATAAAGGAAAAAAGAAGAAATGAATGTGACATGGACTAATGCTACATGTTCAAATGGTTACAGAAGAATAATGACTTCAAATGACAGTTCGACAGACCAATGAGAACATGCAAAGCTATTTTGTGTAGTTTTGAATTAGAATGAGTTTCATTTTGCATAAAATTATGGTTGAACCATTTGGGAACATATCCAGAAAATTCTCTAGTTTTTAAAATATATAGAAAAAGAACGTTTTAATGTATTGAACTATATCGACAAATGAGTGCAAAGCTATTTGTTTTTGCCTTGGATACATTTTCACTTGATAATTTTACAATGAAACACATTGTCACTGTGAACTTGGGCTTATGAAACAATTTTTCTTTATTACAATAAACATACGTTTGAATTAAACTGTTTAGAATGTTTTTATTGCTAAGCAGTGTTTCCAGTTATATCATTTTTCAATGGAGGTGGATAAAATGTCATGCCTAGGAGAGTTACAACAACTGTATTTCATGAGCCAAAATACCTAAGATTGTCTAAAATACTTTTTAAAAGAAAACATTGGTAACAATAGTTGAAAAGTCCATAGACCCAGGCTTGGTCCAGCATTGTATGTATAATAATTATGTATTTTTAAATTTTGTGGGTTCTGTTTAGTTCTTATTTTTACTTACACTTTTTTAAAAAAAATCTACCATAACATTATTCAAGATAATCAGCATTTCTAAATTGAAACAGAAAGATGTACCATCAATGTTTCATATAGTTAATATAAATAATAGGATATGGGAAAGTCTATGACACATTTCTATCTATAATATATAGTGGAAATTTATTTTGAGGGCAATATTTCTTTCTTCATGTGAAAAGTAGTGATTTTTCTTTCACCAAACTCAAAACTGTTAAGATCATATATTTTTAGCTTCAGCACTTCCTCAAGATTTAGTTTAGGGGGATGAAAGAGAAGACTTATTTTTACTGTAGCTTATAATTGTGAAGATATTTGCATCAGCAATTAATGGAGATTCACTTTTATGGTGCTGACTGTCAACTTATAAAGCATTTTCTATGCTGTTTTATAGCCGCCAACAGAAAGTGGGGAGGAGTTTGAAAGAGCAATGCAGCAGTTTGGAAGCGAAAGTGCATTCCATGCATACCTTGCAAAGATTGTATTAACTGACTGGAGTTTCTACCGCACAAATCTCTAATTGGGCAATATGATTGATGACTCTTGGCTATGGACATGTTTCATTGGAGAATATGGATGTTTCATTGGAGAATATGAATTATGATACACCCAGAGGGGTGGGGGGAAACTAGGGTCAAGGGTGACAGTGAATTACGTGTCTCAGAATCAGCTACATATAGGTCATGCCAATATGTCGCTCCTAATGAATTCTTTGAAGCTTTTTGAATGCCTCACGGCTCATGATTTAATTAGGGTAATAGCTGGAATCCCAACACTGATGTTAATTTTAATTTATATCATTCTCCACATCTTTCTGTATCAATTTCAGCTATTCAATAATATTCCCTTACACTGAAATTATTCCAAGGGCATAAAATTACGAAATAAAAGGTCAAGTGTATAAACCTCTTCCCTAGGTAATATGTTGATGTTTTCTTAGTCCCGTGCAAATTAACATTAGTGCAGTTCCAAATGGGAAAACGTCCCACCTGGCCTGGTTTGATTTGCACACTTCTATCTTTACTTTCCAGATGATTGCAGGCATGATGTGGATTTTTCCAGAAGGAACTTAATAAAGAAGTATATGTAGCAAAAATAGTTTTTGGCAACAATACAATATATCATTGGGTTTAGTGATCTATATTATCTCACTTTACATAGTGAAGTATATAGACCACATTTTGTGTGCTTGTTATTTATACTAATGGGATTTAGGTTTCAGTAAGATGGTGTGTGCAGCTATGGAGCAGCAACCTAGCTGTTCAACTCGATTAGCAGAATTAGGCCTGCTTAGGATGATATCAGGAATCTAAGAGTTGCAATTTAGGTTGGGAAATTAACAATATCTACAAAGCGACATCAGCAAACCACTTCTATATTGTTGCCAATAAAATTACATGCATATTTCTATGAAGACAGTTGGACGTTGAGTTTGAATAATTTTTTTTTATTAGAGATTACTATTTCTGAGAGACACCCCCCCTTTTGTTCTTTACTACATCTCTAGAATTTAAATGATTTTATTTTTAAATCCCTTTCTTTTGAAATCTGTGTTGAGATTCTGTGCTATTTGCAATATTGGGAAATTCCCAAAGTTAGTGGGAAAATTAATTCCTACTAGATTATGGTGATGGATATTAGCACGGGTAGTTTAATGCAATTAAACTTTAAGATTTGCTGGCTGAGGAACTCAGGGAGTTGAAGTCCACAAGTCTTAAAATTGCTAAGGTTGGAGACCCCTGGTTTAATGTTTCACTCAATATTTCTTACTATCTGTGGGATGGATCATCATCCTTCCTACAGAGAAGGGATTCAAACACATCATCACAGTACCTTTGCTGAAGAAACACATTTTGAAACATCACTAAAATCATTGTTAAATAGTAGACTATAAAATCCACTTTTAAACAAATCCACTTTAGCCATACTAGGTACATTTGCAAATGTTAGATCAGGGTTTTAATAATGGTTTATTAAACTGTTTTTGCCTGGTTTATCTAACAGTTGAATGGCAAATTTCTATGTAGCCAATAGTAAAGAACTCTGCTTCAGCTTTTTGTGGCAACTAGGCCAGTGCATTTGAGAAAAAGAAATGTTTGTATATGAGATGTGACTGCCCACTTACTTGCTTTCATAAGCACACATTGTTCCCTCATCTTGCTGCTGTATGTTTTTAAATTAAAAATAAAGCTGAAAACCATAGGAATTCTATAGAGTGAATAGCATTCAAGAACCAAGTAAAATCTAATGGTGCCATAAACTAAAACACATAGAAGAACACAATAGAGTCCTTTTTAAACATTTATTTTAGAAACTGAGCAAGCATCATCTGGGATTGCTCACATGAAACACCATCACTATAAAAGCCCATTACAGGATTGAAGTTCAGTGAACCAGAATAGAGTGCCAATGGGGAAGAGGAAAATTTCTTTTCTTTGCTTTAATGCCAGTTGTTTGATTACATCACTCAGGTAATATTGTAGGAGGAGAGCCAGCCTATGCATTAGCAAAAATTCAGTATTCTTGTAGCACCTGTTTTTGAACAGCAGATTTTAAAAAACACAGACTTTTTATGAGCTGTGTTTTCTACATCTAATTAGGTGAGCCACAGCTCAAGAAAGCTTAGCCTTTTAATAAAATATGTTAGTCAGAAAAAGTGCTATCAGACTTTCCAATATGATGATGTTCAATAACTTTGGGCAAAGGGTTCATTTTTCGGTGTTTAAAGAGAATGGCTAAGTCAATATACACATAATAAACCAGATATAAGTTACAACCAATCTGTACTGCAAGCAGAAAATCAGTTTCCAGCACTGTCACCTCTCTTTATTCTTGCAACATTATAAGAATTGGAGAAGGCCTGTGTGAAAAAAGCTACACAGCAACACACATGGCTAATTAATTATTATTCCTTGTATTTATACAAAATTACGCACACCAAATTACTATCATTACACTGATATTAAACTATGCTATAGCAAGAATGAGTTGAATATGAAATGAATTTTGTACATACAGTTGCTGCATGCACAAATGGATTCAGCGCCTGGGGCATATTTTTGAAAATTACATGAAAGGCAAATAAGATATTACTGAAAATCTTCTTTCTGCTTAGAAACTGTATAAGCTTTAGATGCCATCTACTGCAGTGACATTAAATAAAAATGCTTACTTTCAATACAGAAAACTGCAAAAACAGCAAGCAATCTTACAATACATTCTTTTAATAAACTCAAAAAGGTTTACAAGGCAACATTATTCAAATTACTGTATCACAGTCCCCAGAAACATCACACTGTATAAAGGTAGTGATAAGGAGAAATTTCTTCCAGTTAATTGCTTTAGGTGCTCTTCTTCTCATCACCCAGTAAATTTATTGCAGCTTTTTTAACTAAAAGAAGGAAAGAAATCCATTATTTTTAACAGTATTATAACAAGGTAACTCAAAATTATTGTTACATTTACATGAGTAGAAACACCAAATTATGTTCAACTCTTATGGAACAACATCGACATTTACACATAGTAATAAAGAACTAGGAATAGAAATAATGAAAAGAGGGAATGGAATGGAGTAGTCAACATACTCCATGTCTAACTAAAATGGAATTATTCCACTCCTTAATACATAATTTTGTACTGCATTATTAAACAACTTACAAGTACTCAACATGGTGTAATCAGTATAAATTACATAAGCTAAATATATCTGCATATTTAATTAATATACTTAATTACTTATTTTGGCTGCTATCATTTGGGAAAATGAATACATAAGTATCACAATCTTCCTCCATGACAATTCTACTTTCTTCTGAAATTTCATGTCCATAAAGTCTATAGCTCATTGCTGCAGACCTAATAGATCAGCCTTTCTCAACCTAGAGTTTCTGAAATAAATTTCTTAGAATGCCCAGCCTATGTGAATGAAATCATATACATTTGGAGAAATAGCACTTTCAGAAAGGCTGGTATGGAGACTTATCTTGAAAAATGACCACTGAGTTTTTCAAAATATATAATAAATTCTGCACTCACATAGTTCAGAAACAGACACACTTCCTCACAGCAAATCTCGCTGTAAATTGGTGGTTTTTTTTCCGATTAACTTAACTAAAAGCAATGTATTAATGTATAATTATCTACAAAATAGACTTGTTTGAAATTGGCCTTGCTGGCCTCAGCTTACCTTCCTTGGTAATGGTGTCTGTTGTCTCTCCAGCCTTTTCTTTAAACTCCTTCATTACATTGTCCAGCTGAGCCTCATGCCTCAAGAAGAAAGGGCGGATAATTTTGTGATAAAGGAACTCTGCTCCATTTGAGGGACTTGGGGCCATACACCACACCAGAAAGCCACACTGTACAAACAGAAAGAGCAAATAAGAAACAGACTGGGATGCAGTGACCAGCAGTATTTAAATATTATAATCCTAATGCTGCAGCTTCCTAGACCAAAATTCTCAGTATGATAAATCCATTAGCTTTAGCATTGCTTCCTCATCTCATCTGTCATATGAAGATAATATTTTGCACGGAAACTATAACAATGTGAATAATTTTGGACAATAAAGCGCTACAAATATTTTATGGGTCTCACAAACCCCTGCAAAAGACATTAAGTATATTGCAGGTAAATATATTGTACTTGTTTTTTTTTTAAAAAAAAATCGGTATCCAGTCTAAAACTTATCCAGTCTAAAACTCTTAGATCTTCATCAATTCAAAAACTGGAAATAAAGGAACACTTAGTGTGATTAGTTTTTCCACTAATCTCTAATCCTAGAGCACGAAGTAATTCTCCATAGCTGGTGGAATATACTATCTGAGTTTATTCACAGAAATTCAACAGCAGAAATTCCTGAACGTTATCCTTGCATCTCCTTATGCATTAGAATATGAGAAGAAAGATTTAGGAAATCAATGTGCCTTGCTTATGACACATCTATTAATAAAAATAAATTTAAAATAAAATAATTTCTCCTTCAAATCAGGTTTCATTTCTTGTGACTTGATGGACACAGCTGTGTGATTTCTTGGCAATAATATAAAAGTAGTTTGAACTGGCTTCTTCCAGGTATGTACATAATTAGGAGAATAAAATCCTCTAAACAAAAGGTAGCAAAATTAGATTCATGCATGTTTCCCCAAATAGAAAGTTTACAAATACGTTTTTCAAAACTGATAGAGAGAAATAATGAAAAATTTCATGCTTTTTCCAATACTGGGGCATATCTTAGGTTTAAGAAAAAAACGGCCTGTAAAGCAGTGGTCCCCAATTTTTCTGTCACCAGGGATTGATTTCGGAAGAAAAATAGTCTTCTATGGCCTAAAGGGGGATGGTTTTATGTGCAACCTAGATGTACAGATGAAGTTTCACTCATTCGTGTACCAATTGCATGGCCCAGTGCCTAACAGGCCATGGACCGGTACTGGTTTGTGGCTTGAGAGTTGAGGACCAATGGTGTAAAGCACTTCTAGACAATGCAAAATGTTGCACCCCCTTCTGCAGTCATGTGATCATGATCTGGCTGCTTAAAGGATTACCTGTAATTTTGAAATTGTCCCAATACTGTTTGATATAAATGCAACTACAAAGCACACTAATACTAACTTTTGAAAAAGAGATGTTTAAAAGCAAATGGAAGTTTGCATGAATGTATGATACTGAAATTTATTTTTTTATGAATGAAGAAATGCTGTTATCCCCTTATTGCTTGGATACTGTCACTAGTCCAGCCAATAAGTTTTGGTTTAAGAAGCATTTTCTTATAAGAACCAAGACTTGATAAGTTTGAAAACTAAATCACATTTGGAGATCATTGTAGTTCATCATACAAGTTCATTGTATAAATTAGAGTTACTTTATAAGCTAAGATTAAGCTACATTTCATTATAGTCATTCCACCATCCAAGCTTATATTTCACATTGTGATGCATGTTTCTTGAGAGAGGTATATGCATATGGGGAGCAGAAGACCACAAACCTTCATCAAAAAGTAGAATGGGAACCAAGACAGAAAGATGTCAGAGAAAAATTCTGCTATGCTGAAGATTCCATACACAACCCAGTAGGTCAGCCACTGTGTATCATCATCTTTGTTAGGGCTTTCGATGGCTTTGATGCTGAAGGAACAAATAAAAAGGAGATAAGCAAATGGAACATAAACCTGGCCAATTTTCTACTCAAATAACCTATTCTATGGCTGTGTGCTTTATATTCACGTAAAAACTATGTGACTCACTAAATGACTGCGGCAAAAATGGGAAAAAAAATGGGGTCCAGTTATAAAACAATTCACTTAACTGCACTGCATAGCAGCTGAAATTCTGGTCACAATTGTGGTCATAAGTTGAGGACTATCTGAGTATAGTTAAGTATACAAATGCACTAGTCAACCTCAATATAATGAATAGATATTTATAAGCAATATTGATTTGATTATTTATGATGAAAGATGGATAGGATTAATGAAAACTACAAGATAATGGAGCTCTGGAGGGGGAAATGAAAGAAACAGAAACAAGTATAAAAAAAAATTAGACCAAAGCAGAATGACTACAGGAAGATAAACATTGCCACTCCCATTGCAAATTTGCTTTCAACATTCCTTCATTTTAATTTTATCCCAATCGTATAGACTCATAAGGTTGGAAGGAATATTGGAGGTCTTCTGGTCATAGGCTTAATACAGATACATTATCTTCATGGAATTATTTTCTCACTTAATTCATCTGCCATGAAACTTATTGGCCCTGTATATCTGTGAAATTTCTCTGCATTGGAAAAGTTTTAGATATGCAACAGCAGAACACAGAGAAGTCTGTCATTGGCTGTTGAATGCAGTGGACCCCAACCTTTTGGGCACCAGGGATTAGTTCCGTGGAGATTTTTCCTTGGACCAAAGTAGGTGTGGTTTTGCATGCTGCCTGCATCCCACAGATGGGGCTTCGCTTGTTTGCATGGCATGGTTGCTGGCATGCTGTGGCCTGGTGCCGGTCCATGGACTGGGGGTTGGGGATCCCTGGTTTAATATATTCATGGAAAAATGTATAAGGCATGCTGTGTTGATATAAGTGACCAGTGCAAAAATAGTGCATAAAAAGGTGTGGCCACATAGAATGGATAAGGGAATGGTTTGAGAGGAATGAGAGAGAATGGAGGTGATTAGATAATTAACAAAAAAGGAGGGCGCGCTGAAATTTTACATGAATTGGAATATGGATGTAGTTGAAACAAGAATGGTGTGCAAGGTTAGAAAAGTATAGAAAACTATAGCCAATGGTATGGACATAAATTAGATATAACTGTACTTCATTTACTTTTTCTTGTCTCATGCCTTTAATTTCATTGTTTATTGCTTCATACTCTGTTTCTGTGGTTTACATGCATACCGTAATCTTAGTAAGATAGCTATGCATGCAAATATCTATACTTATGCTATCCATTGCACAAGAAATAAATATTATTCTTGGTTATTCTTCCTGACAAAGGTATATTTGAATTCAGATAAAAAATTAAAACTAATAAATGAGGAACAAGACTACAGTAGGCAAGACTTCCATCAGAAGAAGACTCTGAAGTTACATGTTTCAACTATAGTACAAAGACATGTGGTTTCAATAATGCAAAATAGATGAAAAACAAGATTAACTGGTTTTGGTGCAAGAACTGCTAGAGGAAGAAATAAGATAACAGTAAGAGAACAGTAAGACTAAAGCTGCAGAAACAGAAGTGTAATGTTTTATTGTTAATTACAAGTACGATTCAGTATGTTGACATATCATCAGTCAACCTATTTTGATTAAAGAAGTTATGGCTGCTTTAATCATAAACTCTTGAAGAAGCCAGAAACACGCTAGGGTTAGCATTATAAATAAGAAAAAGTATCTGTAGGATATGTTTCTTCGACCAGTTCTTAGTTTGTTTGCCTACCTTTTGGGCCAGATATTTAGGAAAGGAACAAAATCAAATCAGGATTATGCCAGGAAACTCCAAACAAACCATGCAACTTCTTATATGCTATATGCTAAGTACTGCAATCAGTAAGACAAGAAGAAAGCATTGTTTCAAATTATGATTTACAGGCAGTCCTCCTTCCACTAACCACTCATTTAGTGACTTTTAGAACTGCACTGAAAATAGAGACCTATGGCCATTTTTCAGAGTTATGACAGTCGCAGCATCCTCATAGTCGTGTGACCAAATTTTGGACACTTGGCAACTGGCTCGTATTTATGAGGTTGTAATGTCCCGGGTCATGTGATCACCCTTTGTGACTTTCTGACATGTAAAATCAATGAGGAAGCTGGATTCACTCTACAACTACGCCACTAACTTAATAACTGCTTAAGGTTGAGATTTACTTAACAGCAGTGGCAAGAAAGGTCGCAGAATGGGGCAAAACTCACTTAACATAGGACTACCTGTATTAGCCTAAAATAAACAATATTTATTTGGTTATCTTGTTCTAATATTATTCTCAGCCAAAAACAAGTCAGTCACATTATGGCATAGTGTATGTGCGAATTGGGTGACCTTGTCAACAGTAAGCAAGGGCAAATAGTCTACAACAAAAAGCTGAGACAGCAAAGGGTAGATTTTTCTACTGAAAATGAGTATCCATTGAAGGCAGATGAATATATTGAAGGAGGCATTCAGCTATATTTCCAAAATTGGTAGCAGACTTTTTTTTCTTACCATAGTTATATCTACAAGCATACTATTCAAAACAGATAAATGAATAGATGCCTGGGGAGGAATTTCTAAATACAACCTGAACATCTCACTGAATTTGGTAAAAATCCAGGGAACTTTCAGATTTAGCATTATCCCCCCCTAAGTAAATAGAGAATATCCACAACTCTCCATTGACTCACGACTTGATATTCAGGATCAACTAGCTGTGAACCCAATTTTTTTTAAATTAACTAATAGCATAAATACATATTCTGATTTCAAGAATAATATCAAGGTAGAAGGATTATGACCGGTAGCCAGTAATGATATAAGACAATGCATATGTGTTCATTTTAAACAATTAGACAGATTGATGGAAAAGTTACAGGAAAGCAATGCAAGCAGCTACTCATGTCAACAAATTATTCATCCTTCTGAATCTTTTTTTTGTCCTGAGTCATTAAGATCAGAATCAACCACTTTTTATTGACTGCTAAATCACTCTATAATTATTTCCAGCTAGAGTTGCTATGAATACGCAATCATAAATGCATAGGTTTGGGGGAGAATGCAGTCAGCGATGTTGCACATGCACGATATGGACTGACTGGGAGGGGAGGCTGGGCAGGAGGAGAGGGGCGAGGCCAGCCAGGACACAATTTGCCGGTTCTCTAAACTGCGTAGAATTGTAACAACTGGTTCTACAGAACCGGTCTGAATCGCTGGAATCCCATCCCTGGATGAACTATCAGGTTCTCTACCTAGAAGTTTCAGGAGGCTATTATAAATCCTCCAGTATCTGAATACATTTGAATTGGTCAAAAAAAAAAATCAAATCTCTTTCAATTGTTCATTTCTGTAAGGTATGAAATTGTGTAAGAGCTTGCTGCTTTCCTTCCCATTTGAGACTTGCTCCCAACAGAATCAATACAGCAGAGTTGCCAATAAAGCAGCAACCTTAATACAGGTGGGGAGAAGTATAGATTCACAATCTCCAAGAAACATAGAAGTGCAGAAGGAAAAAAAGAAAGAAGGCATAGAGGGACAAAGTATAGAGGAAACCTTGCAATTGTAACAAAAATATATTGGATGGAATAGAAGGAATAGGAAGCACTCACATATCTTTGTAAGTTTTTCACATTAGAGAATGCCTTTCTTTTGCAAAATAAAATCTCCTTAACTCTTACAGGCAGATATAAAGAAATCACCTGATCCAAGTATTAATTGTTTTGAGTGTAGGTTGATCTGATTGGGTATAATTTAAATAATATGCAATAAAAATCAGATTTAGCTAAATTTTATGGTAGTTCAGTACAGAAAATCAGTATTTATTTATTTGTAGGTATGTATTTCCCATTTATATACAGACAGGCTAAACAGATTGTTTTTTACAGCCATTAAAACAAAAGAATATGGGTAACCCACAGTAAAACAATATAATCAACTACGGCCACCATTTCAACTGCAAAGTAGCATGCTCCAACCTAAGGCAAAATTGGCTTTTACAACCCTCTGTTCTACCTACCCTTCAAAGTGCATTCAAAATGATCAGATCTCTAAGAACAGGGTGTTCCCATACAACAGGGACCACTACAGAATGCATTTCTCCAGGCCTTGCAGCATTCCAATCTAGGATGAGTGGTTTAGTCTGGTCTGGTCATTTGTACCTACAGAAGATAGATCTACAAACATACAGGAACCAGGATACTGAAGGATTTAAAGATCCAAAGAAACAGTTCAAATTGCATTTGGAAGCCTACCAACAACCAATGCTGCACCAATATAGGTACCGTTTTACTGTAATAGCGTTTTACTGTAATAGTCAGTTCACAGGCCACTCTATTTTGCATCAATTGCAACTTCAAAGGAATCACCAAGAAAGAGCACTGAAGTAGAATATACAGGTGATGACAAGGGCATGAGTTATTATCACCAATCTTCTCACTTCAGGTTGGACCCCAACAGCTTCCATCTGCCATTCAACTACTTTGGATTCAGGAAGATACCAAAGGTATGGACTTTTTTCTTTAAGGGTCATGTCATTCCTTCCAGAGTAAACACAAGAGCTGAGAGAAAACCAATGGCTTCTGGATAAACACCATCTTTTTTAGATTCAACTTCAGATTGTTTCATTCCATTTAGACCCACATAACTCTGAGAACTGAATCTGACAGATTGTCTCTAAGTATTATCAACACACTAGTGATATGTGACCACAAATATATGGATGATCTCTTCCAGAAGTCTTATACCATTTTATTTTTTGCTTTTGGATGGCATCTGGAACAAAAATGGAGTTTTTCAGTGAATTAGGTATATTACTTACTACCTGCATTACTTGCTACGAGTAATGCAAATTGTTATGCTAATAACTCCTCGCAGAAGAGCGAGGGGAGAAAGTGGGAAATGGGAAGATGGGGGACTATACACGGGAGAGCATATATCACATTATGGCTGGTTTTTTGGATAAATAGGAAGATAATGGAGGAATATTTAGTTTGAAAAAGGAGAGAAATGAGTGCAATGAAAAGTTAACCCAGATAGACATTATACGTACACACACAATATCTCTTAACAGAGAACCTAGAAAGAAAGCAACAAAGCTCAGAGTTGTGTTAATAAAAAAGGTTTTGCTTCTCTGAAAGAAAAACCTAAGTTAAGACACTATCACCTACCTTTAAGTTTGTCAATTCCCCCTCTGTCTCCTCTGCATCTGTTTTAACTCATTGAATAGACTCACTCACACAATAGGAAAATACCATGATAGGCAAGGTAATTGCTACATGCAGTCTTTGGTTAGGTCACTTATTTAAAAACGATTCAACATTTTGATGATGCTCAACAAGGAGAGTTACAGATGGACCTCAGAGTGATGGCAGTTGCAGTGTCCCTACAGTAATGTGACCATGATTTGGGTGCTTGGCAACCAGCTCCCAGTTACAAGTCACAGTGTCCAGTGGTCATGTGATCACCATTTCTGACCTTTACTGTTGGTTTCTGATAAGCAAAGTCAATGGAGAAGCCAGCAAGAGGTTGCAAGTGGCCACTACATAATGTCCCATCTAACAACCGTAACCCAGACTGTTGGAACTGCTGTTAAGTTGTTGTGGTCACATGAGGTCATGCTTTATGAACACATTGCTTAATGACAGAGTTTCTGCTCCTAATTACCATAGTTAATCAAGCACTATCTGTTTTTTTTTACTTTATTACTGTGTTCTTTCAGAAATCAGTAACCAATACAGACAACTTCCACCAATTAAGGCATGGCAGGCATAATAGGATAAGTTTTTCTTCAGAGGTCTGCCCATTTTGTGGATTGTGAACTGATTGTCCCTACACTGGATGTCTAATTGAGCATTTTTCAAGTTTTATAATATTGCAAAATAAAGAAATATATGGGAGCATATCAGGCAGAAACCACCTCCAAAATGAGGAAGGCATATTCTGCATCTATTTGTACAACTACCTACTGGTAGGTTCTATAGAATGAGCAAACTGGAACTTACTAGTTGCTGGACAACCACTCTTTTACTTCATTGGAAGGGAAGTGTCTGAAATTGACAAATACAGGGGAAGTGGTAACCCTCTCTACTTCTCCAAATAAAATACTAAATTCTGCTCTCAACTCCTTTGAATGTTCTCTGGAGGGAATGTGTGTGTGGGGAAAAAGGAAAAGCGTTCTGAAAGGAACACAGGAAATATAGGGCTGATGGAGAGAATAGAATAAGTCGGAAGGGACCTTGGAGGTCTTCTAGTCCAACCCCCTGCTTAGGCAGGAACCCTATAGCATTTCAGACAAATGGTTATCCAATTTCTTAAAAACTTCCAGTGTTGGAGCATTCACAGCTTCTGGAGGCAAACTGTTCCACTGATTAATTGTTTTGTCAGGAAATTTCTCTTTAGTTCTAGGTTGCTTCTCTCCTTGATTAGTTTCCACCCATTGCTTCTTCTCCTGCCCTCAGGAGCTTTGGAAAATAGATTGGCTCCCTCTTCTTTGTGGCAGCCCCTGAGATATCTGAACACTGCTATCATGTCTCCCTTAGTCCTTCTTTTCATTAAACTAGACACACCCAATTCCAGCAACTGTTCTTTATATGTTTCAGCCTCCAGTTCACTAATCATCAATCACAGAACAATGGTTGGCTGAGAAAAGACCATAATAATAGAGGTTGGCCCCTAAGGACACAGCCTGTACCTTTCAACACTTCTGAAAAACATTAATAGTCACTTGAGTTTCCCTGCAAGATAATGAGGGGTAAAGCGATTTCATACACTTTGAGGCTATCCTTGGTTAATATAAGAATAATACGGGAAATGCATGTTTCACGTTAGTACTGAAATAACAGTTTTAACTCTGATTCCTCAAGGGTTGGATACAAGACAACAGTAATCTCACCAAATAAGAGAGGAAATTGCTACTATTAAGGTATGATGACATACTGTGGTCAACAGTGATGGGACAAGACATAAATTGATTTTTTAAAAACTTTTTTCTTCTTTTTTCCCCTTTATGTTTTGAAAAATTCAGTCAGCAATAGAATTGTTGCTTTACAGGAAGATGTCCACATTTCAAGTACTTCATTTCTTTAAAAAAATGAATAAAATAAGTTATATGCATGAAATCACAAGAGCAGAAAATAATACCTGCGGGAGAAATATAATATGAAGAACTACTAAAATTAATCTTTTTGAAAGTTTTTATTTTATTTTTTTAAATCAGGAACAGGAGCTGATTTTGTCCTTTAAGAATCTGCCCACTATAGTCAGCCTTGAATGTAAGTGTCCATGGAGATTATCTGTCATCCAGGTCATGGTTTTGCCAAAAGTGCTTTTTCAAGCTCCAGAAAGCTTTTTGGATGAGAAGCAAAATGTCTTCTTTTTTTGTGTGTGTACATTTTATTTGAGTTTTCACGAAAAGTAAAGAAATACAAATAAAACATCTTTTTTGAAAGCACATAATCTCGGGTTACATTTCTTTGTACAGACGCAAATTCAGGTTCATGCTCATTTTTATATTCTATTCCATATCTTATTACTATTTTACATTTTCTACATGGCTTCTCCCCTCTTTTAATTTTCTCAATTTTATTTTATTTATTTCATCTCAATCCAAATCATTATATTTATATTTTTTGCCTGTCCTGTTTCAATTGTCTATTATCTCTTCTCATTAAACAACATTTCTACTGTAGTTACTGATTGGAGTATGACACCTTTATATCTTTCCCCTAAAATTATAACACTCCATATACATAACTTCCATTCGGATTCTGCTTGGTACATTCTTAAACTACACACAGTATTCTTGAAAAAAAATATAAATGTATGTAATTAAAACAACATTCCATTCCAATTCAATTCTATCATTAATATTCATTAAGGTCTTAACATTTTTCATGTTACTTTTCAATTAAATATCATACTTCTATGGGAACAATTATAAACTTTCCATAGTTAATTCCCCCTGCTTCACTTATATTTTATAAAACATTGACTAATTAAAATGTTCCCGTTCCTTCCTAATTCAATTTTCTCATTTATTTTATTTCATTTATTTTATTCACAAACATTTCACTAAATTACACTATTTTATCCCTCATTCTAATCATATGTTGTTTCCAATTTTCTAAAGTTATTTCTATTACAAATATAACAATACAATCTTATGTACCTTTACAGAATCCCTTTTTCAGTTAGATTTTCACCCATTATCTCTATAGGTCCTGTTTCTTTATATCTTGCTCTGGACCTTTGTAACTTCTTTTCCTTTCCTTCTTCCCTCTCTTCTCTTTCGCCTTTTTACCCCTTTGTCTCTCTACCTCTATTTCCCTAATCCAAATACACGCAAGCTGTTTCTTTTTGCTCTTTCTTTCTTTTTTCCACTTTCTCTTCCTGGGGTTACTATTTAGTTGCAAAGTTTCAGTTAAAATGTATCTTTTAGAAGTCTTATTGAAATTTTACTTTAGATTCTTTTAAAGTCCAGGCAGTCTCCTCCCTCTTCCAGATCCTGCCCTTATTCTTTTTCTCTCCCTTCCTGCTTATAGAAGAAAAAGTTTTTAATGTCCAGAAATCTTTATTGTCCCTTTGGCATTTAGTTATATTTTCAGCTTAATTGCCTATTGATGCCAAAGCGGATTTTTCCAATTTCTTATTTAGGTCTCTTAGTTGTCAATATAAGGAAGGAGAGAGAAGAAAAAAAAAAGCCAAACCTTTCCCTTTTCACTTTCTTTCACTGCTTCCAACTCTTCTTTGGGAGCGATGTTATTTCTTGTAAAATTTAAATTCCAGGGTACCTTAGTTATTACTTTTTCAACTTAGCCCGGTTAGCCAAAACTTTCTCTTCTTATCTTCCTTCTGCACATTCTTTTCTGGTTGAGTTCTTCTTTGAGGTGGCCATTTCTGACCACTGCTCCTACCGCCTTCAGGAAAGGGACTAATGGCCAGCTGAGAAGGAGAGATGCGGCTCTCCTTGACCCTGCTGGAGGTCTCCCCCCTCTTCACCACCTCTACAGGGTGGCTTAGCCCCAAAACTAGCCAGCTTGGGGCGCTCCAGCAGTGAGCCCAGGCAGAAACCACGCACAATCGTGGATTCCTGTCTGTCGCCGAAGCCCTTCAAACCAGATTTCTCCAGAAGCAAAATGTCTTCAAGGAAGAAAAAAAGTCCAGTTGCCTTTTGGAAAAAAACTTTTGGGACCTCAAAATTAAGACACTTCAGTATTGGAGACTAAGTCTTTTCCAGCCCAGTCAGAGATTTAGTAACTAAATCTGAGACAGCAATAATCTTATTTACTCAGCCAATCTCCTGTCCCTGCCTAATTAAATGGTGATTATGCCTACCTTAATTTCTGAGATGTTAGGCAAAAAACAACTCAATAAATGCTACCTATTCATGTAGCCATAACCTATCATCCTTCTTTTAACAGATTTATGATGCCTACAAAATATTCTATAAGAGCTGTGCAAGTTTCAGATTTAATTTCTCACAGTTGTTTCAGAGCAAATTGAAATGCTAATGTAACACCTGTCTGTAATGTTTTAAAGCAGCATTTTTTTCTCAGGATTACACAGTTACTCAACGAACAGCCTTCATGACTGTATAATTACATAAGTAATCTGAATTATATTTTGGAGGAAAACTCTGTTGGTTCATATAAAAAAAATAGCACCAGCAACAACAAAAACTGATCCAGAGATATTTGCATTCAATTTGCATTCATAGTCAGATTAAAACCATATGACAAGCCATATGCTGTATCATATTTTGCCTATTTTGATATGTGTAACATTTTGCATATGAAATACCCAATGGCTATCCATTTTTCCATACTCCACAAACATTCTTTGCATGTCATGCATGCTGCACTTCTTCACCATTTGTCCTCACTGCTGTGGCACTTGAGATTACTGTTCCATGTTTATGCACCTGGAAAAGCAATTTCAATAGAGACTTGTCTTCCCAAGCTGCATTATATCCTTGCTGGGAGCATCAATATTTAATAAGTCTTAAAGAACCCAATGCATTCTATTGGAGATTCACCCCTTCTACTTGTATGCAATTTTACTGACTCATTTCTGCTACCTTCCTGCACCAATGAGTTAAATGTTAATGGTTATACCATCTTTTACAGGAAACATGAATTTCCAACCACAAAATACAGAAGTTATTAAACTCTGAACAGAAAGTAATATATCTAAGGGAGGCCCTATGGTAAGTACAAACTTTTCAAACAGTTTTGAAGCTGCTTCAAAATGTTGCCCTGTGTTCTATCAAAGTATTTCAAAACAGGTCTAACAGAAATTAAGCTGTAAACTGGGAGGAAGAAAAGGAAAAATTGATTTCCATAGGTGTGAACTGACAACATTGAGAAATATTGTATTATTTGGATTGGCTAATCATTATATAATGAATAAATCAAACATACAGATCATTAAATGGTAAACATGTACATAAGAGAGCTTGTATACAATAAAGGCACAGATCTGATCCACGTGACACAGTAAGCAATATTGTGGCTAGTTTAAACTGATTATCCATATTGAGATCATGGAGCAAAATTGGCTAAGCCATATCTGTGCCCATGATCTCAGCTTATCTAGTCCAGCCAATATTGTCTTAACTCTAAAGCAGCTGTTCTCTCAGAAAACAGTAAGTGTTGCAAGAATAATCAATGTTTTTCTGTCAGTTCTGGACTACCTTTCATTCCTTGCAGTTTTATTTTTAAAGGAGCGAAGGAGGAATGCACACATGCAAGTTTTCTGTGAAGCATTATTATAATCAAAATGGAGGTTAGCAAAACACAATGCAGAGATGACATAATATAATATAGCTGTGGCCTTCAAACATATTTGTCAAGAGTGATATGAAATAGTCCATTAAGATTGTTTCTTCATTGAAAGGTGACTTTATGTGGGATATTTCCAGATATTTTTTGTCTTTGTTGACAGCAGCAGGAGTGGACCCTTTAAATTGACTGCAGTGCTGGGTGCAGAAAAATGTAATCCTTTATTTGTGCTATTTAATCAATTTAAATCTATTAACCATATAGCAGAAGAACATACATATGGACTTGTACACTATCAGGTTTTTCTTCTTTTCTGGTTTTTCTTTCTTTTCAAAATACAGCTTCAAAGTATCAAATAAGTAATGTATTATTAATTTTACCCTTTCCTCAACACCTTCCTAGTCCTGATTCCTATTTTAGATATTTTTAAACACAGTCCCAGTTATAAATTTCCTATTTTCTTCTGAGCTGAGAATCTGATTCATCAATAGATGGTAACAAAGACATAAAATCCTGAACTCTTAACCAGTCCTATTTAGAACGTAGTCATTTTTAAAACAGGCAAGACAGATTATACAACATTCAAATGTCTCACTATTTCTAACTATTGCTGAAGTGCTGCAGTGATTTAGAAACTTAAGAAAAATACAGGTCCCCAAATATTATTTAAAGAAATGAACCAAAATTAGAAATGGCAGTGAAATACTAATTTTAGCCCTTGGATGGGATTCATACATGCAAATACATCCTGGACAATATTCAAAACTGAACATTTTCAACCATCTTAGAAATAGCACAAAACAGTTGAAAAACTCTGCCTCTAATGTCTGATCTGCACCAGCAGTTTCAAATACTAAGTTTTTATACCATACTGCAGCGGTAAACAATATACCTCTGCACATGAAACCACCCTGAGGTTTCCTTTACTACAGGACTTACTTATATTTAAGTAAGTGAAACACAATCTGAAATTGTTTCTCTCCGCTAACCAGAGCATCCTAATGTCGCATCCTAACCCATTTCACTGAAGACAGCGTATATTTTCCAATCCTCTCAGAAAAAATACAGTATGGTGAGTTGCAGCTCTAATTCAAATCAACCTTCAATCTTGTTCCTTCTGAGTACATGTAGATTCCATAGTAAGAGATGGAATACACAGAGCAAAACACTATCGCAATGCATTGGTTCGTCGCCTCATCTTTAGCCTATGGCTGGTTCTAACATTGCAGCAACATGCAAAGGACTACAATGAGGCCTGCAATTGGCATCTGCCCCCAATCTTCTTATTCCCAATCTCTAAAATGCCACAGGCTGATTTCAAAAGCAATCTGGCAAATGCAATCACTGCCTGGGAATAAAAGCCCAGTCCCCACAGTGTAATGGTTTGCAAACTATTGGCAACCACATGCCTGAGAAATAATATTATCTTTCACCCATAACCAACTCCCAGCATGTAGCAAGAGAAGGGTTAGCTGCCAGAATACTTACGAGATATATGCAGGATAACCAAATCCGATCAGGTTGCACAGCAATGATGCTCCATAGCCAATAACCAAGTAAATAGCCAGCACAGCAATAATGGCTGAAAGAAAAAGCAGAAAGTCAATCCATCAATCAAGATGGAGACTTACTAGATGGGTGGGAAACATGATGAGGTCCTGTTACATAGAGGAGCAACCTTTTATTAAAAGAAGAAACAGAGAAGAAATGGAAAATATTTCCATAGGGCCAAACTTTCAGCTCACTCACTCTTACCAAAAGTTACATTCAGGATGAAGTCAGCTTGCCATTTACCTACAAGTTTCAGATAGAAGACATAGGAAAGGGTGCGGACAAAACAGGAATGTAAGAAGGAGCTAACCTGTTATACTAAAGGGATGCATGCCAGATGAGAGAAGAAATCAAGACAGGTCAGCGAGTCAATTACTACCCTTTATTTATGTACAATTATGCTTTCCCTAAAACTGCTGAAGGGAGTTCTGTTTCCTGAGGAGATGATCCCATTTACACTTCCAAGCTCTTTTTTCCCCCACAAGAAGGCTTAGCCTTAGAAGTTGCCCTGAAGAGCTGTAAGGGGGTGGGGGAATCTAATTTGCCGTAACGGGAGCCCTGCCAGCCAGGCTACTATTTCATCATTCAATATCCCAGGAATTTTGGCAAGCATTTCTCTGAACTACCCGCACAAGATGCCCTGCAAGATTATCAATAAATATGATAGAAAGTAGAAGTTCCAAGTACAAGTAGTCCTTGACTTACAACAGTTTACTTAGTGACATGGCCATTTTTCACACTTATGACGGTTGCAGCATCCCCTGGTAACATGATTTACATTGGGTGCTTGACAACTGATTCACATTTATGACGGTGACAGTGTCCCAGGGTCATGTAATCACCTTCTACAAGAAGCAAAGTCTATGAGGAAGCCAGATTCACTGATCAACTGGGTTACCAATTTAGCAACTGCAGTGATTCACTTAACAGATGTGGCAAGAAAAGTCATAAAATTGGGGCAAAGCTCACCGAAGAAATTTCTCACTTAGCAGCTTGTGGTTGTGGTTGTAAGTCGAGGACTACCTGCGCCACCATTCTCCCTGTGGCGAGGTGGAGGAGAGCCGTCAAGTTCTCACTATGCCCTAAGGGTGCAGTGGAAGAACAAAACAAGCCGAGAGGGAACGTTGCGTACTTAAGACAAGGCTGGCTACCCCTCCTAGCTAGAAAGATCGCGCCAGTCATTGCAGCATCTTACAGACAGGCCCATATTGTCACTGGGCCGTGGCCTGGAGAAGGGAAGAAAGACTTCCGAGGCGAGCCAAGGCCACATCTGCTAGCAAAGCAAACAAACGTCCACTCCAAGGCGGGGTTCGTCTTCCAGAGAAGCCTCCATTCCTCCCCCTCCTCCCCCACCGTTAGAGAACATCGAAGCTTCGGCGGGCCAAATTCCCTCTGCAAGGCTGGGTGAGGATGAAGCACAACACTCACCGATGGCGACATAGGACCTGCTGACGCCGGTCTTGCTCTCAATTTTAGCCAGCACATTGGTCAGGCAGTTCTTCTCGTGCAGGAACTTGTCGAATCTCTCCCTCCAGGACGCCGTCATTGCCGAGACCCTTTGGCGCGGCTGTCGCTTTGCCTTCGGCTCCGCTCAGTGCCAAGAGCTGATCAGTGCCGGAGCAGAACCCTGCAGTGGGGTTGAGGCTTCGCCTTTCTCGCGGGGAGTAGCCAGCCGCCGGCCTCTAGGCTAGTAGGGGGAAGGAAGAGCGAGAGAAAGGGAGAAGGGCAACGTCACCGCACGGGATCCGTGTGCGAGCGCGTCAGCACTGACACGGCCAGCCTACCCACCCGCCCACCCACCGTCCTCCCTCCTGCCTCGGGGCTGCGATTTATGCCACACCCAAGAGCGCCGCCAAGAGCGGGCAAGTGGTCGTGAGGCAAGGGAGCTTTGCCTCTTCTTCCTCATCCACACGCCTTCGGGGCTCGGGTGTTATGATGGAGGCTCCTCACTGAAGTTGCTTTTTTCGATGGAAAATGATTCGCACCGTTGAGGTGCGGATCGAAATCTCGGGTCTTCCGTATGAAATCCATGCAAGAAAGAACACAGAAAAAAAACATGTTTATTGTTGATTTTCAGCAGGGGGCTGTCTTCATTTGGACATTTGATGGTACCGGCGGTGCCATTTCCTTTCATCTTTAATTTCACAATTTACCAGAGTCAACAGATCTAATTTTGCCCAGTCAAAAGATCTAATTTTGCCTTGGGGAGAGGGGATTCAGGCTGCAAAGTACACATAGCCCTACTATTCTGTTCAGAAGATGCTCAGAGGTGAAACTACCATCAAACCAAGACTATCTCTTGAAGTAGGCTTAATATGCAAGATACAAATATTGGAATTGGGCTCTAGCACTCAGTTCTGTTGATCTGGATAGAGACTGCATCACTCTGAACAAGAAGACCACCATAAATTACTGCTTAAAGCTGGGCCCTGATAAGAACACCTTCTGCTTTAGTACTACAATAGTTGATTGCTAAGAAAGCATCTCAGCATTTGTGCAAAACAGTCTTGAAACCATGAGAGCTGCTACCTGGTGTGCTGCCCTCTACATCTGTGGTGAGAGAGATGATACCAAAATATTTGTGTCTTACTACCAATAAAGAAGGCAAACTGAGCACCGGAAGACAGCCTATGTTAGAACCTACCTTGTGACAATAAGAGAGTGTGTGAAAAATATAATTACCGGTACTTCTACAAGTACGATAATTATTTTATAAAATAGTAAAATGAAACACAATAAAAATAATTATTTAGTCTATCAGAGTGCTAATGTTTTTAAAGGGCCACATTGCTTGCACATCCTTTCCCCATCTAGTTATAAGAACAAAAACTTAAGCAGTTAATCTACAGTGGAAATATTCACATAATAGGAAGAATTTATAGATCACCTTCTCACAATATTATAAGTGCCATAATGGCTAAACCTGATGTATGAAACACACATGTCTTTATTTCAAATACTGTTAGGCTTCAACAGCCAAGTAGTCAAAATTCCAATATCCGGATTTTAATAAAGCCATTCCTTAGCATATTGTAGTTGTGGAATGGCTAAGCCTATCATGTAGCATGGAAGGTTGGGATTCTCAATTTTCCTACCAGGAAGCCCTCCGAGTCTTGATGTGCTCGCTCTAACACTGATGCTCGATATAAGGCTATAACAACATGTTTTTTTTTCTGGAGACTGAAAAGAAGTGCCAAAAAACCAAAACTAATTTCAATAGTGCAACATCCTGGCTGTGGAGCATAGATGCACGTGATTAGATTAGGTAGTTGTTCTTTCCTCTGCAGATAGACCAGTTAAATTTTATTTAAAAAGACAAGTAATCTGTCAAATCTTTTTAACTTCTGCTATTAAGTTGCAAATAATCAATGTTGGTGCATTATCAGTTATAAAGCTTTTCAGATCACAGTGAAATGACTGGCAATTTTTAAAAAAAAATTACCCCAAAATGCAAAGCATTTGCAGACATGTTTTGGTTCTCATCTACTGCAAATGATGTGTTTTGTTTTGGAGAAGTATTGGTATTGAGACAAAATAAAGAAAAATAAAGAAAATAAGTATCTTCACACCCAAGTTGAAAAATGGGTAAAATCAGAGTTTGCAAGTTTGTATAGAAATAATGGTAAAAGATCATTTTAGCACAACACAAAGGAATAGCAATCAAACCTAACTCCTGAGCAGCAGGTTTGATTAGGTCTTCCAAGCTCCTTCCCAACTCTGCTATACTGTTACGGTTAATATTTCTTGCCTGAATATCTTTCCCATTTTTACATAAATAGAGGACTCTTGAAACAACTATTCCTTCTGCTTCCATTAGACTGTTCTAACTTCTTAGAGATTCCAAACTTTAATTAGACTTGGAAAGTGCTTTTAAACCTCATTCCTTTTCATTCCAACCCTAGCAATTTCTGCCAGAATACTCTATCCAAGTTTAAAAGCTCCAATATCTTTTTTTTTTAATTAAATTTTTATTCTTAAAAAAAATACAAAAATCTCATTTCCATTAACAGTTATTGTGTCATTGTATATACATGTTTTGTGACTATACATTATTTTTATCCTTATTCTTCACCCATTCATACCACCTCTCCCATGTTGCATAGTATTCTCGATCCTCTTTGCCTTTCAGTTCCATAGTGAATTTATCTAGTTCAGCACAGTCCATTATTTTTTGAATCAAAACTTCATCTGGTGGTATTTTATCACTCTTCCAATTTTGCGCTAACGTGATTCTTGCTGCAGTTAAGATGTGTACAATAAGGTATCTTTTATCTTTATTCAAATTCCCTTTAATCATACCTAATAAAAAAGTTTTGGGTTTCAATTTCAATTTATATTTTGTAATCTCGAAGAGCCATCTCTGTATTTCCTTCCAGTATTTTTTGACCTCTATACACTGCCACCATATATGGAAAACCTTCCTTTCTTTTGTTTGCGCTTCCAGCATTCCGGTTTCAAGGTTGGATACATTTTTGCCAGTCGTGCCGGTGCTAGGTGCCATCTACAAAACATTTTGTATTGATTTTCTTTGAATACTGTCGACAAAGTCAGCTTCCAGTTCTCGGTCCAAGTCTTTTCCCACTCATCTAAACTTATATTATGACCCACATTTCTCACCCAGGCAATCATTGGTCCCTTAACAATTTCCTCCTCTAATTCCACCTCCAGTGGGTAATTGAATGTTCGCGTTATAAATTTTATATCCTTGCCTGTCAATATTTGGTCCAATTTTTGTAAATCTTTTATCTATTCCTAGCTCCTTTACATCTTTCTTAAATTTAGTTTGAATTTGCAAATATACCCACCAGTCTAATGTTATCCCTTGTTCTTTTAGTTTATCCAGTGTTTTTAATTCCCCCTGTTCATCTACCAATTCTTTATATCTAATCATTTTTTTTAATGTCCCTTGTATTTGGATATAATATACCTTCCATGGGTGAGATCCAGTTTAGTCTTTTCAAATAATGCTTTTTTTATTTTCTCCCATGTTTGTAAAAGTGAGTCCCTTATCAAATGTCTATGGAAATAGGAGTGGATCTTATTCTTTTTATCCCATAGAAAGGCACGCCACCCAATTTGCAGGTCATGACCTTCTATTGCCAAAAAAAAAATATTTTTTAAATTTATCCACTCCTTAACCCATAGTAAAATTGCTGCTTGATAATATGTTTCCCATTTTGGGAGTCCAAGGCTGCCTCTGGTTCTACTATCATGTAACGTTTTCAATTTTATTCGTGCTTTTTTCCCCATCCATATAAATTTCATTACCGTCCTATCTAATTCCTGAAAAAAGTTCTTATCCAATTTTATAGGTATTGTTCGAAAATAATATAATTAGTTCGGTAGTATGTTCATTTTTATGGCCGCTATTCAACCTAATACTGATAGTTGTAATTTTCCCCAATTGGCCAGGTCTTTCTTTATCTGTAAAAGTCATTTCATATAATTATCTTCTTTTATGGAAGAGCATCTTCCTGTTAACCAGATTCCTGAATATTTAAATTTTTTGACACTTTGTAATCCCAATTTCTTTTCCAATTCTTTTTTGTTTTACTTTCTATCAAATTTTGGTTATTACTTTTGTTTTATCTTTATTAATTTTTAGTCCTATTACCACCCCATCTTCTTCTAATTCTTGAATTAGATAGGTCCCTGACTCCATTGGATCTTCCACAAAAAAAACTTTGTTTGCTTTATATTTATATTTATATTACTTTATATTCTTCTATTTTGCTCTTCAGTCCAGTTATCTCCTTTCTTTGCCTAATCTGATTTAAAAGCACTTCCATGGTCAAGATAAAAAGCAGAGGCGACATTGGACATCCCTGCCTAACACCTTTCATAATCATAATTGTTTTCAGTAATTTCCCCATTTATAATTACCCTAGCTTTTTGGTTCGAATAAATTGTGCCTATCATTTTCTTGAATTTAAATCCAAATCCCAGATTTTCAACCTGTTGGATCAAGAACTGCCAGCTGAGATTGTCGAAGGCCTTCTGAGCATCCAAGAAAATCAATGCTGCCTGCTTTTCCGGGTGGGCCTCATAGTATTCTAATACATTTAATACTGTCCTTGAATTGTTTCTTATCTGTCTAGAAGGTAGGAAGCCATTCTGGTCAATATGAATAAGTTCATTTAATATAATTTTTAATCTTTCCAACATTATTGTTGTGAATATTTTATAGTCTACGTTCAAAAGTGAGATTGGTCTATAATTTTTAATCTGTTTGTGATCTAAATCTTCTTTAAGAATTAGTGAGATATTTGCTTCTCTCCATGAGTCGGGTAATTTGTACATATCTAACTTCACTGTTTCAAGACATTCATAAATACATTTATACAGTTCCACTGGAAGACCATCCGGCCCTGGCGTCTTATTATTTTTCTGCCTTTCCACTGCCATTTTCAATTTCATCACTGTTATTTCTTTATTTAATATCTTTCTGTTCCTCTCTAATTTCTGGGAGACCTTTCCTTTGCAAATATTGTGATGACCCTTAGTCTCTCAAAATAACCGAAAACCCAAAACATATATTAAAGTCTGGTAAAGCCTTTAACAACTTCACCGTTTTATTAGGCACAGTTTAAAGTCACAAAAGTAAATGACACTATCCCCCCCCCCCTGCAGGGCCCCCTCCCTGGGGCCAGGCGGACAAGGACATTGAGGAAACCGAGCGTGAAAGTCCTGGACCAAACGAGGAGCATGAACATTAGTGGCATCGATCCAGGTGAAGTCCTCTGGTCCATAACCTTTCCATGCCACCAAATACTGAAATCGGCCCCGCAACTGGCATGAATCTCGGATGCTATCCACTTCGTATTCCTCCTCTCCCAGAGGAGCTACTGGGGGCAGCTGTGATGGAGCCAGTCTATGCAGACTGTCGGGCAAGGCAGGGACTAATAGGGAATGATGAAAAACAGGATGGATACTCATGGTCCGTGGCAGGGAGAGATGATAAGCCACAGGATTGATCACCGCCTCGACTAGAAAAGGTCCCAAGTAATGGTGATCAAGCTTTTTCAATGGTTGTATCATTGGTAAATATCACCAATAGTGACTGTGGTGGAGATGTCGAAGATGTCAAAGGTGGCGAGGGTGGCAAGACTGGTGAAGATGGTGGGCCTATGGACTTTACACCCCGACCTGCAGACCCCCTTAGGCCGAGCTATGCTCGTTTTCCGCCACTGCAGGTGTTGCTGTGGATGTCTTAACAGGACACTTGGCCGCAAAATGGCCTTGATTGCCACAATAGAGGCATAAACCATCACAATGTCTATTCTTTTCTACTTGATTCAGGTGAGGGTGGCCAGCCCCCAACTGCATGGGTTCCTCCAAAGGCGCTTCCACCAAGGGCACCATCTTGCTGGAAACAGATACGGTCTCTGTCCATCGTTGCACTCATTGCTGCTGAAGTCTAGCATCGATACAAAGACACAAATGCATGAGGTCCTGAAGGGTGTGAGGGCGTTCAGTGCGCGCCAACTCATCCAGGAGCTCCGATGACAAACCCTCCTGGAACTGGTCTAATAGTGCTGCCTCATTCCATTGTACATCCTGAGCAACCACCTGAAAATAGCAATATAATCCATGAGTGAGCCACGCCCCTGCTTCAACTCTCTCAAACGTCTGTTTGCTGTTTAGCTTTGAACAGGGTCCTCAAACATGGCCTGAAACTGACAGCAAAACTCAGTGTAATTGTCCAACACCTGGTTGGGCTGGGTCAGCAGAGGCGTTGCCCAATGTGCTGCAGAGCCTGACAGCAAACTAACCAAAAACCCCACCTTATCCCAGTCAGTGGGAAAGTCCTCAGGCCGAAGGCTCATGTAAAGCTGGCACTGCCCAAAAAATTCTGGAAATTGGGCCAGCGAACCATCAAATTTATCTGGCACTGCTACTGGGCATTTTCAGCGTGGCCAGGCAGCTTGCATTTGTGCCACCTGTGAAGCCAAAAGAGCCACTTGCTGGGTTAACTGGGCAATCTGCTCTGAGCTGATCCATGGTCACCCCACAAAAAGCAAAAATAAGTTGAAGGGATGGCTGAAGTCAAAATGTGATGACCCGTAGTCTCTCAAAATAACCCAAAACCCAAAACATATATTAAAGTCCGGTAAAGCCTTCAACTTAACTTCACTGTTTTATTAGGCACAGTTTAAAGTCACAAAAGTAAATAATGAGGCAAACAAAACCAGAACAAACCACATTGATGACAGTTTTGAAGCAAGCCTAATTATAAACTCCAGGAAAATAACCGAGAAAAGTCCATGGGAAGAATGCCAGCAAAGATAAGCCTCTTTCAAGGTGAATACTAATTGACTTCAGCAATTCTAACTGCGCAGTTGCAAACTTATACACATAGCTCCCAGCTGCAAGCCACAAGGAGGATCATGGTAATCTCCTCTTGAGTAGACCTTGCTTTTCCCTGATCCTCTTCTCCCTGCGTGACTTAGGGTGGATAGGGGATGGGCCTGGATCCTCCTCTGACTGCTCAGCCGGCCTCTGCCCTTTCTGTCTCTAGCTCCTCTCTACCACTGCTTTCTTCTTCTGTTCCTCCAATCTGCTCATAGAAATCTTGCACCTTGTCTAAGTTATCTATCCTGATCCTCTTTTCCTGCCATGTTACCAACAAGCCTTCTGGAATTAACCATCGAAACATTACGTTCTTCTGGATGAGTTCTGTTGCCAAAAACTTATAGTCTTTTCTCTGTTCGCTCACCTTCTTGGGAACCTGCTTCAGAGTTTGCATCTTTATAGACCAATGTTTCATCTTGTGTTATCTTGTATATTATGTCATGTACTTGTTTCCTGGCAAATTGCATGTGGACTTCCCTAGGTAACCTGTTATGTCGAGCGTAGCTCATTTGAATTCTATAGGCCTCGTCAATTTCTAGCAGGATCTCTTGGGTCTACCTTTGGGTCTCCCTCTCTTTTTATCCACATTCCATACTTTGTCATATACCAGAATTACTAATGTTAGGATGCATACTCTTTGTCAGGCTGGTAGCCTGCGGTATTGTGAATGTCTGTGAAACAGGTATATTCACAAGTAGTGTTGGTCAATTGTTAAGTTGTGCCCAACTACTTGCGACCCCATGGATAATAGTATGTCAGGCTCTCCCATCCCCCATTGTCCCCAAGATTCATGTTCATTGCATCAATAATGCCATCTACCCATCCTCTATAACCTTGACTATACAGACTTTTGTCAGTAAGGTGATGTCTTTGCTTTTTAATATGCTGTCTAGATTTTGCCATAGCTTTCCTCCCAAGGAGCAAGCATCTTTTAATTTCTTGGCTGCAGACACCATCTGATTTGATCTAGGAGCTCAAGAAAATAATATCTGATATTGCTTCCATTTCTTCCCCTTCTATTTGCCAGGAAATGATGGGACTGGATGCCATGATCTTAATTTTTTTTAATGTTGAATTTCAAGCCAATTTTTGCACTCTCTTCTTGTACATTTATAAAGTACTACAAAAGATTTGAACAGAATCAGTCCGTTTCATAAGTCCATCTCAGCAAAAGCCGTATAGATTCTAGAATCCCAGTTTTAAAGATTTCAGGGAAGTCTTCATGGCACAATTATATTTAGACAACCCCTCTCCTGATATCTATAATATATGCATGAACCCCTTTACATTATCAGAGACTGGCTGACACAAAATTGTCTTGCTTGGCTTCCCATTTTTGAACTGGATTATGCACAAGTAAAACTTCAAATTAGACAGTATCTTTCTCAGACACAGAGAACTCAGTGTTGATTGCAGTTTAAGAATTGTTGAACAGATGTTTAAATGTTGTGAAGAAACAAAAGCAATTATGAGCAGATGGTATACACATACATGGCCACAGTTCCTGACAAATAAATACCAAAGACATGACAGATGGCAACAGTTCAGCGGTTAGTTCTTTAAGATTTGCTCTTTTTATTGATTCATTATATGCCTATTATATACATCATTTTTCTATTTTAATCATTTTAGTACAACAAACAGAATATCAAAACAGAAATAGTAACAGTCTTATCAGTCAAAAAAAAAAAGAATTAAATCATTAAAAGAGGGGGGGAGAGAAAAAAAACCCTCCCATAATCCTGAAAAATAGCAAAATTTAACAAATAACAATACCAAGGGGATTAGAGTTAAAAATTTAATCTATAATCTATAGAATTTAGTCACTGTTTAACATACATTTAAAATACTATGTAATACTATATTGTAATCAGATAGGGGAAAAACTTTATCTAGCACCACTGTATTATTAACATTGTAACATCTATCCCAAAGATATATTGTTTCTTTAATATTCTAAAGTTCTAAAAACAGGGATGAACAAGCCATGGTTGAAATAAGTATATTAGTATGAGTCACCCATTATGTTCAGGAGGGCATATTTTCCAGTAGAATTTCATTTTTTTCCCCCTAGAATTTCAATTTTAGATTGCAAATCTATTGGCACCTATCTTGTTTCCACTGAACATAACGGAACTCAGAGATACATTTACACAGCCCTTCTCTGAAAATCCCATATGATTACTCATCCAATTAGTGACAAGTTTCTTTAGATGGCCAGAATGATATTGTTATAATACCCACTTTTAAAGTAGTTCAAAGGTAAAAACTCCTTTGTGGAGTTGCAAAAAAAAAGAAAAACTGAAATCCCAGTTGATGTATTTTTTATTGCCTAATACATAGTCTATTAAAAAGAGCTAGGGACACTAATACAGCAATTCAGCATCCTAGAATGGGCCAGCACCTGGATCAGATATGCCCATTGGGTAAATGTCATCCAGGTCATGATTGCCCCAAAAGTACTTTTTTCCCTCCAAGAGGCAATTGGACTTTCTGGTTTTTCTTTGAAGATGTTTCACTTCTTATCCAAGAAGCTTCTTCAGTTCTGACTGAAGGGGGAAAAAAAGCACCTTTGGGATCCTCATTGAGTTGTTTCAGAAGAGTCACCAAACTAGAAATTAGACGCGCTGTAGCAAACTATCCACTTAAGTGGGTGGTTTTCTGAATCCACAAAACTGGATTCAGCAAACACCATTAAGTTAAGCATGGCCACAATCACTAAAACGAATAAGCAGGATCACTCTGAGAAAAAAGGAACAGAGCCGGGACCTCATGAATCCAGCTTTAAGTTACAAGCTGCAGTATTGGAAAATTAACCGGCCAACTAGGACTCTTTGTGGCTTTGCTTCAGCCTCGGGGACTACGCTACGATGCAAAGCATGTGCAAAGCCAGTGGCCAGTCCACGGGGAAGAACTCTGCGGTAAAAACTGCAAGAGGTTGTAATCCGTAATCTTTTTTCTTTTTTTTTTAAAGACGCGGGATCGACCCCCCCAAACACCCCGTCCTCCTTCCCGGCCCCGCCGCTGGCGGCAGTGAACCGCCCGCCCTCCTGGATCGCTCGTTAATAGTAGAGAGCTCTCATCTTGGTTACGTCACGATGATTGGCTACGATCTCTTCTCAACCCGCCTCTTCGAACGTCGAGGGATCCGATTGGTTCTCCCGAAGCCCCCTTCTTTCCTATGGGATGGAATCGGCGAGGTCCCGCCTTGGCTCTCTTCGCCCGGTTTGGTTTTGCCCCTCAGGCCTGCGTCGTGCGCTCTTCGGGCCTCGTTGCGCCGGGATGAGCTGCGCTCTTTCTCCATGGAGACCAAACGCCCTGAGATTCCCGGCAGCGTCTTGGACGACCTGTGCAGGTAACGCTTCCGCCCAGAAAACACAGCGGGAGTGGCCCCTGCGGTCCTCCTCCTTCTCCCTCCAAAATGCCTGCCACCCCCTCCTCCTCCTCCTCCTCAGTGTGGTAGCAAGCGGTCCGAGGGACCTGCACAGTTGCCTCGGTTGCGGTGAAATAATTTTAAATTAAAAGTGCTTGGACGGAGAGGGGTGATGGATGAGATCCATCCATCATGCTGAGCCGTAATTCGTGAATTATTAAACAAACTGCACTTGGCTGGATTTCCACACAAGGTTAAGCCAAACCATGGTTTACCTGCAAACAGTGACTGCAGTCCGTTAAGCCAGAGTTTGTGGCTTTCTGCGGTCTGAAGCTCCAATAAGATCCACGGATCTATTCTATAAAACGAGTTAATTTCATCCCCCCTTTGAAACATTTTTGCAGTTCTGTTGAATTGTTCAGATTTCTGATAACTTCCAATAATTCTGAAATTATTTTTTAAAAATCGATAATTTTTTTCTCACGCATAACTTTTTTAAAAAGTTACATTAAAAAAAAACGGGGAACGTTTTATACCAGCCTTAATTAAGAAACTGATCAAAAGCATTAACATTTATTGTGGAAGAGAACCAATAGAGGTGAAGTACCCATTAACCTTATGTATCTTTAAATGAAAGATAAAAGAATGAAAAGCCTGAGGCTAGATCAGATATTTTGGCTCAATTCTGACTTAACTGATTATAAAAATATTGATTAGATTTAAGTAGGGCCAGGATAAATTCTTGGCTGGTTGTAATTATATGAATACAAAGTTTAGTTAGCAATTAGGTTTCTGGATAGTCATGTTTATATACAGTGTGTGTGTTAACATCTACCAGGGTTTAGATACTTAAGTTATTTAATTAAACTGAGCTATATTTTAAAAAGCCGAACTTGCAATAAAACCTGGAGAAAGAGCAAGGAGAATGTTATTCTGTATTGCTTTTGTTGGGCAGGATGTTACTTTAAAAGTCAGGGATGGAAAATGTAAAATAACTTTTGACAAAGTTAAACATTACTAAAGAAGTCTGATGGATTGGATTGTGAATTTATTAAAATTAGTATACGTAGCTGGTAGCCATGAATTGCCTTTTCTCTTGGTAGAGAAAAGTTGAGATGCCTCTTGGGCTAGTCTTACTCGGATACATAATCTAAAAATAAATTAAGGATCCATGAAATAATTGCTTGTAAAAATGTAATTGTAGAAAAGACATTTAGTTAATGAAACTGTAATCGAAAAAGGTGACAGCTCATTTAGAACTGTTTCAAGATTTTTAAAAAATGCTGGGAGGCCCTAGTAAGATTTAGTGACCTATAAATGGAATACATAAATGCTTCCATTTGACATAATTGCTATTGAATGTCTAGTTAACTGTTGGTTACAATGAAAATGGTTCCTGACTGGTAATAACTTTTTTAAAAACTATTTAGTTTATAGTTTATAAGCAATATTGTGCAGACTACAGATTTCCAAGATTTGATTTATTATTAAACTCTTGAAATTTTTCCCAGTTGGATGAAAAATGCAAAATATTAATTTGATAATTTGTTCTAATAGTTTAAGAATTACATTCATATTCATCATGTAGTTACAGTAATAATTTCATAAATATTACATAACATTTTCAGTATTAAGCTCAAAGATAGCCTGTTGTTACAGTAAATTATTCAGAATGTTACAATTTATCCTTATAGAAGAGATATATTATTTGTCCTATAGAGAACATTTGTACCGGCCACATCCCAGTAAGTACGGTAGGTGGGGCAAGACAAAGAAAAATTCTGAAGCAGTGTAACTTTAAATTACATATTAAAATAAGGAGTCAGTGTAGAAACCAGAAAACTGTAAACTCTAGGCTTCCCTTAGACGTGAATGGCGTTTTGAAAGGCCCTGAAGCCATGAAGTTTGCTAGTGGCCTGTGCCCAAGGTGATATGGAGTGCATCAGCTAGCTAGTTTGATTGATGTTGCCAGGGGTTTGTTGGGTTTTATAGTGGATGTTTTATTTTTGTAAGCCACTGGAGTCACAGTGAGTGAGTTAGATGGCCATATAAAATGAATGAATGAATGCCAGCTAGGTGTCTTTGAACCAGTCACACTCTCTTGGCTCAACCCATCTCGCAGGGTTTTTGTGGGACAAATAGGAGGCAGCAGTATTGGATATGTTTGCTGATTTGAGTTGACTATATAGAGGTGTGTGGAAGTGGGTGAGGAAATCTAATAACAATTATTTTATTTTCCTCCTATGTCACCCTGAGACCCTGGATTGAAGGGTCTCAAAGGGTATACCAAAAAACTTCATGGTTGTGGAGCTGCAAGTTGTGCACTGTTCCCCTTAAAAAATTGAATCTTCAAATTTCACTAGCCTTGGTTTGGTGGTGTATTAATTCTTATACTGAAGCTTGGAATGTCTCACCATAGATCTTAGACTCAGTCATTGCTATTTGTCCAGAATTAGTATAGTCTCCATATGCCTCTAACTTGCCTGTCCCAATTTTAAATCTTTTTGCAGCTTGGACTTGTTTTATAGAAGTATTGAATTTATTTATGTTGTATTTTAACCACAGAAATAACAATATACTTATTTCTTAAATTTATTTTTTACTTTTGACAGTCGATTTATTTTGCACATTCCAAGTGAAGAACGAGACAATGCAATTCGAGTCTGTTTTCAGATTGAGCTTGCCCATTGGTTTTACCTGGATTTCTACATGCAGAACACACCAGGATTACCTCAGTGTGGGATAAGAGATTTTGCTAAAGCTGATATCCTTTCTATGTGATTTTGTTTAACATACAGATGATATTAAAATATAGATAGGAAAAAGGTTGCATTGGAAATATATGCAAACCACCCAGAGTAGCTGGGAATCACGTGGCTTATAAATTTAACAATAATAATAACAATAACAACAGCAACAATGATAAATTATACTTGCACCACAGAAATAGAAGCAGGGGATTACATCAGGACAAAGAAACAGTCAAGGAAGAAAAACATGCATTAGCTGATTATGTAAAAGATAGCTAAAAACAAGCACTGATGCAAATTAAAAATTGGAATTTAATGTACAGAAAACAAAACATCAAAATTATTTCATAAAAACATGAGATGAATGCTGATAAAGAAAAGTATTTCATGGCCAATTTCTACAAAAGATCATGGGGAAAATGGATAAAGATAAAAACAGACATCTTACAAATGGAACATTTAAAAAGAAACTGAAGGCTTGATTTTGGCTGCTCAAAAGCAAGCTATTTGAGTTAATGCAATCAAGATCAGAATTAAAAAAATCAAATGATTCAAAGTGCAGATTGTGCAAAGAAGTAGAAAAACAGTAGATCAGATACTTAGCTTCTGCAAGAAGGTTGCACAAAGTGACTATAAACAGTGACAACGCAGTCATCAAATTAATTCACTGGAACATCAATAAAAAATATGTACTATGAAAAATTGCTGAGAGTATATGGTTGAAAAAGTAGTTGAAAATGAGCAGATTAAAATATTGTGGGATTTCCAAATGCGAATAGATTAATTCTTGATGTGTATCACACCAGATTTAGCTATGATTGAAATAAAACTGAATAATTGCTATGGCAATACCAGGGGATAGTAGAATAGAAGACAGAGTTGGGAAGATCACAAAGTACCAAGTTCTGAAAATTGAAAGATTATGCTATAACCTGGCAATAATTGGCACATTGGATGACATACCAAAAAGCCTTGGACAACACTTAGAAAATCTGCGATTGACAGATTTTACATCTGTGAATTAAAAAAGGCTATACTGCTTGGATCTGCATGTATACTAACCTAATACATTAAACATCCTGGGTTCTTGGGCAGAACGCTATGAAAGCCAGCACCAGCTAAAAAACTGTGATTTCACTTTTTTGTGTATATATATATATATATATATATATATATATATATAGTAATGATAATAGCAGCAGTTCCCTTCAGGTATAGGGCAGGACGTAAACAAAGTGTGACCTCCAGGCTAAAAGTAATTGCTCACTCCTGCCATAAACATTTCAAAAAGCTGAGTTTATATATCAAAATAAACAACCACAATATATTGAACTTAACTATTGTTAAAGAAGATAGATTGCCTCTCCACTGAATTGAATCTGGAAATTTACTTTGTGGGAGCATCATGTGTATGTTGATGCTCTGGATTAAATGTAGTTGTAAATAATGCTCAATGTCTTTGATATATTTGAATTAGAGAGTGCTAATTAGACAGGTGTTTTTGATTTCGTTGCATTTTAAAATTACGTAAGTCATGTTTCTAACTTCCCTGACCACAGAATTGGACTTCGTATTGTTGCAGTCCAGTTTTCAGACAGATTTATTTTTTAAGTTGTATAATAATTATTTGAAGTAATAATTTGAAAATATAAAATAACATTAAAGGTATTTACAGATATGTAACATCTAGATAGTATAAATTGTAACAAGTAAACCAGTGTCAATACAATCAACACGCTAAAGTTTTGGCATGAAATTTAATGCTTTTGAAAAGAAAGGAGAAGAGTATGTATCCCAAGGCTACTGAAAACCTGTTATCCTGCTAAGTGTTAAATTAATGCTTTATGTAGCACAGTGTTATCTTGCTGGAAGAAAGAAAACGTTCCTGAATTCCTTGGAATGAAGTCTTATAACTTGAAAATTCAGAAACTGCATATTAATTTGGAGTCAATACATATATTTTAGGACAGAATTCCTCAACTTTTTTGACTTCGTGAACTAGTGGGGGGGGAGAAGAGGGGGTGATTCTGCATGTGTGATGGGCAAACGTGTGCATCTGCAACTCCATTTGATCCCCGCTCCCCCCTTTGCCGTCCCATAAAGCTGCAAAGGTTGAGGAACTTGAGTGACGATGTGTGTCCGTGTTTGCCCACCATTTCTGCAGCCCTATTCGAAAAGGCTCAAGGCCTGGTAGTGGGCCATGGCCCAGGAGTTGGGGTCCCTGTTTTAGGATATCACAATTCCATCAAACTTTTTTTCTGTGACCTGATCTCTTATGCTGATTTCACCTGATTAATTAACCATGCATTTAGCACTTGAGAGTCTAAGACAGGGGTAGTACCCAACCTCCGAACTGTAGCCCACTACCAGGCCTTGAGCCTTTCAAAACAGGGCCACGGAATTGGCGAGTGTGTGAGTGTATGCATACATGCCCATTCCCATGAGCACTGTGTGTGTGTGTGCGCGCGCTCCAGCAGCCTTGTGTGCATGTGCCTGCTGCTTCTGCAGATGGAGCTGCATGTGTGGGCATTTGCCTATTGTGCATGCAAACCATCCCCTCCTCCCACCAATCCACAAAACTGCAAAGGTTGGGGAACTCTGGTTTAGGAATACACTCCAGATTAAAATGCTTAATGTGGGAGTGCTTTATTCAGGAAGGCATTTCCCCAGGTTTATTAGGTTTATTACCTATTTTATACATTTATTCAAATAACCAGCTATAAAATATATTTGCATTTTATGAAAATAATCGTAGCAGGATATCCTATTTAGTCTGGATTTGAAAACCCAGTGTTTTTGTGAAGATATTATAACTAACTAGAAAAATATCAAAGAACTATTTCAATACCATAAGTTTATTAAGTTCTGCAACATATTTGTTAAAAAAGGAATAGGATTTTTTAAATAGGGAGATTATACTTTTTTATCATTTTCTGCTCTCATGGGTCAACAAAGGAGGTAGCAGAACCATTTTTTTTCTTAAAATTGAATTGATTTATTCAGCTTCATCTAAAAGCATTATTAAAGTATCCTTTGGTAACTATTGACGACTAAGGTAGATCTCACTTAATAATTGACCTGTTTAGTGGCCATTCAAAATAATGATAGCACTGAACAAGTAAAATTATGGTCAGTCCTCACATTTATGACCATCCCAGTGTCCCCAGGGTTACATGATTGACTTTCAGGCATTTCACGATTGGAGAAGCCAGCAATAAAATTGCAGCTCATAGTCATGAGATCCTTCGTTTCATGACCTGCAGTGCCTTGCTTAATCACAGAATGGGAAATGACATTGAAAACCCGTCAGAGTCACATGATGTTTCACTTAGTATCCCACTCTAAAATTGTTTACTGCCAGCTTTTTCATATTATAAACTTGATCATATTACATAGCTGGCTTTTGTTTACAGCTTAGTCTCAGTGGTTTTAAACATTGTTAAGGAATGTCTTGAGATTTTTAATGTTCTTATGGTTACTTAGAGCAGAGTTTCCCAACATTTAAACCCCTGTGGAATACATATCAGAATGAGAGAAACTGCAGTTGAAATTATTGTAAAATGGCTGGTATCAGAAAGGCTGTTTAAAAAAAAGTGTCCCCACTTGGTGGTAGAATCTGGTCATTATTGTCTTTGTTGAAATTTTGAAGAGCTTGTTGAGAACAAAAAGAACACATAGTTCTTTTTTTTTTTAAGAAAACAAAGAACATAAATTACTTTTGCATGAAACTCAGTAAACTAAATAAAAGGGTTGATAAATGCAAGGGGCTTCTGTTGAGGTAATTCCCCGTTAGGAGAATGAGCGCAAACAGGGAGACGTATTTGAGAGTAGTGTTTGAATAATACACACAGCACACAGATACACTGTACAGTAAATGTAGGTTTTTAATTCCAAAAACATTAAGCAAAGTCCAAAATAGGCAGTCCAAAGTCATTCACAGGTAAATCAGACATTTTTTTCAATCCAGGGATAATTCAATATCAAATTCCAGTGTCAAAAACAGTTCAGTATCAGACTTACATTAAATCCAGTAATATCAGTCAATTAAAAGAAATGGAGAAACGGCAATACTTTCCAACAGAAGGAAACAGTGATACACTCACACTCTCTTCTGAGACTAAGGCTAAGACAAACCAGGTTTCTGGCTCCATCTTATGGCCGTTTGAGAAACCACACCTAATTACAGTTTTGCATTTTCTTAAAAGATAAAGTTTTAAAATGTTTATCCTGGTTTATATATTTCTAACCCAAATACCTGTTAGGTGACTTATATTCCTAACAACTTCTGTGCATACACCTGGAGGTATTTGGGTCATGGGCAATAATAAGGAAATAAGAGTTAAGGGAAATTGTAACTTGTACAGATGACTAGGACAAGTGACTCCACAGTCAGATGGATTTCCCAAATTGTTTTTAATTATAGACACTGAATCCTATCCAGTAAATGACTGAGCAAAAGAACTATTTTTTACTAAAGGCAGCATGCTGATAGGAAGAAAAAAGCAGTAGAAATGTGGTTTGAAGTTTTGAGGTGTGTTTTGGTCAATTAATTTCCTTGACTCCCTGTACTTTTCAGCCATTGTCCTTTTTTGCTTCCTCAAGGCGAAGATGTTCAGAAGGTTTTAGACGAATGGAAAGAGTACAAAATGGGAGTGCCAACTTATGGTGCAATCATTCTTGATGAGACCCTTGAAAATGTAAGGCATTTTCTTTTTAGCTTTGTTGAGTAGAATTGACAGTAATTTAACTGTTGACTCTTAAAGGCAATTTTAAAAGCAGATCTTCCAGGTACACACTGCTCAAAAAAATAAAGGGAACACAAAAATAAGACATCCTAGATCTGAATGAATGAAATATTCTGATTAAATACTTTGTTCATTACATAGTTGAATGTGCTGACAACAAAATCACACAAAAGTTATCAATGGAAATCAAATTTAGCAACCCATGGAGGTCTGGATTTGGAGTTACACTCAAAATTAAAGTGGAAAAAAACACTACATGCTGATCCAACTTTGATGTAATGTCCTTAAAACAAGTCAAAATGAGGCTCAGTAGTGTGTGTGGCCTCCACGTGCCTGTATGACCTCCCTACAACGCCTGGGCATGCTCCTGATGAGGTGGCGGATAGTCTTTTGAGGGATCTCCTCCCACCCCTGGACTAAAGCATCCCTCAACTCCTGGATGGTCTGTGGTGCAACGTGGCGTTGGTGGATGGAGCGAGACATGATGTCCCAGATGTGCTCAATTGGATTCAGGTCTGGGAACGGGCGGGCCAGTCCATAGCATCAATGCCTTTGTCTTGCAGGAACTGCTGACACACTCCAGCCACATGAGGTCTAGCATTGTCTTGCATTAGGAGGAACCCAGGGCCAACCGCACCAGCATATGGTCTCACAAGGGGTCTGAGGATCTCATCTCGGTACCTAATGGCAGTCAGGCTACCTCTGGCGAGCACATGGAAGGCTGTGCGGCCCCCTAAAGAAATGCCACCCCATACCATTACTGAGCCACTGCCAAACCGGTCATGCTGGAGGATGTTGCAGGCAGCAGAACGTTCTCCACAGTGTCTCCAGACCTTGTCACGTCGGTCACATGTGCTCAATGTGAACTTGCTTTCATCTGTGAAGAGCACAGGGCACCAGTGGCAAATTTGCCAATTGTGGTGTTCTCTGGCAAATGCCAAATGTCTTGCACGGTGTTGGGCTGTAAGCACAACCCCTACCTGTGGACGTCGGGCCCTCATACCACCCTCATGGAGTCTGTTTCTGACCATTTGAGCAGCCACATGCACATTTGTGGCCCGCTGGAGGTCATTTTTCAGGACTCTGGCAGTGCTCTTCCTATCGCTCTGTGCACAAAGGCGGAGGTAGCGGTCCTGTTGCTGGGTTGTTGCCCTCCTACGGCCTCCTCCACATTTCCTGATGTACTGGCCTGTCTCCTGGTAGCACCTCCATGCTCTGGACACTATGCTGACAGACACAGCAAACCTTCTTGCCACAGCTCGCATTGATGTGCCATCCTGGATGAGCTGCACTACCTGAGCCACTTGTGTGGGTTGTAGACTCCGTCTCATGGTACCACTAGAGTGAAAGCACTGCCAGCATTCAAAAGTGACCAAACCATTAGCCAGAAAGCATAGGAACTGAGAAGTGGTCTGTGGTCACCACCTGCAGAACCACTCCTTTATTGGGGATGTCTTGCTAACTGCCTATGCTTTCCACCTGTTATCTATTCCATTTGCACAACAGCATGCGAAATTGATTGTCAATCAGTCTTGCTACCTAAGTGGACAGTTTGATTTCACAGAAGTGTGATTGACTTGGAGTTACATTGTGTTGTTTAAGTGTTCCCTTTATTTTTTTGAGCAGTGTATTTCCCTACTGTTATAGAAGAGTGTATGTTATTGGTTTTGTTTCATTTTTTTTTTTACTTTAATTCAGGCTTTAGGATCAAACTCTTCTGTATTTTAAGCTGTTTGTCTATTTACCATGAGTTGATTTTATAATCTTGATTGAATATTTATGTTTTGCAGGTGCTACTAGTTCAGGGTTATTTAGCAAAATCTGGCTGGGGTTTTCCAAAAGGAAAAGTGAATAAAGAGGAAGCTCCACATGACTGTGCTGCCAGAGAGGTGATTCTGTTTATTACATTGTTTGACATATTCCTGTCAGAGGATGGGAAAGGGATAAAAACTTTTATCCAGAAAAACATGCATTGTTATTTTTCAAATTGAAACTTTATAAATAATAACAGCATACATGTGATGACCCGGGGCATGGCACAGAGGTAACACAGGCAGCTGGCAGTTCAAACCGCCCCTTTATTACTCCAAATTTCCCCAAATGCTTCCACATTTCTGGCAGGTCCCAGACCAAAGTGATCACACACACACAAACACACACACACACACCCCTCAAGCAGCCTCTGGCTGCAAATAGTCCAGCCCAACGCTGTGAGCACCATGGCTGCAAAGCAAGAAATCCAGCAGGGCAAGTTGAGATGTCCAGGAAGCAAAGGAGCAAGGCCAGAAATCCAGAAACAATGCAAGGAATCCAGAAAAGTTCAAACTCAACACTCCATGAATTCAGCATTTGTTCCTGACAAATGCCTCTCCCCACAGCGTTTTCTTAAGTCTCAGTCCCCAGGGGTGCCGTGTGAAGAGGGACGGGGCGCTTTCCTGGCCCTCCAAGGTCAAACACAACCCTGATGTGGCCCTCAATGAAATCGAGTTTGACCCCCCTGATATAGGAGGTATAAAGAGGGGAAAATAACTTTTGGGCCTTTTGGAAAGCAGCACCTTAGTCAACATTATCTGCACTGATTCTTGGTCGGTCCTTTCCAATACTTCAGTCCTTTTTGCCAGCCAATCAGCTTTACGGATCTCACTGATTCTGCAGGCCCTCAACTGTACAATCCTCCTTCTTCCTTTCTCCAACACTGTGCCTTTCCTCCAGCAGCTTCAGTTCTTGCTTCTTGATACACACAGTCCAGCACAACCACACCAACCAATCAACCAACAATTTCTTTTTTTTAGCAGCTCTGCCCTTTATAAATCTTCATTGGAAGGCAAGCATGTCTGCTTCTGCATGTCTTAATCTGAGGATATTCTTGCTGTCGGTGTGGCTCTTGTTAATGCAATTGACCAACTAGCAAAACTTCAGCCTTGGGGCTAAGTTACCACCCAGTCTCAATCTTGGCAATTCATCCTGCTAATATCCAAGCATTTTAAATTGAAAAGATTTTTAGAATACATATATAATATCAGATTGGTATTGACTCCTTAGTAACTACATAAATACTGTATATTTTCTCAGGAATAGAACATGCATATTGTATATTCTACATGCAAGATACTTACACACTTTTCTACATTAAATAGATCCTAGTGCCTTTATTTGAGATGTGATTTATCCGTGTTCCAGGTTTCATTAATGCAAGTGATGACAAAGGGATAAAATAATTTCCAAACTTACCAAGTATTTTATGGTATTTGTTTATTACTAGTTGATCAAAATTTCCTGGGAGATACTATGTTATTATGTCCATGTAGAGTCAAGTAATAAGAGCAAGCGAAAAGTGGTGTCTAATCAGAGGCAATCGCATTTCCTTTCTCCAGAAGCCATCACTGGAAATGACAGTTGGTAGTTCTAATCATATCTTTTTTGCTTTCTTAAAGCTGTAGTAAAGAATTATAATTTTAGTCAGACAACATCATAATCAAGCCAGATTTTTATAGCAAAAGTCTGAATCAGATTTCTTATTTTTTCAACTTTATAAAATATAATTTTTTTTCTAATTTTATCCTTTTTCAGGTATTTGAAGAAACCGGTTTTGATATAAAAGATTTTATTAATAAAGATGACTATATTGAATTAAGAATCAATGATCAGCTAGCACGATTGTATATCATCCCGGGAATTCCAAAGGACACAAAATTTAATCCTAAAACAAGAAGAGAGATTCGGGTAAATCTATCTTTCAACTCAAATTGAATGCTCAGATACTAAGCAATTAATGATATTGTAAGCTTATTGAGGAATATCATGCATTTTGATATAAACCTTTATGATATTTACATTAGGTGGGCCCAAATTGTAGAAATCTGGATGATCATTATGTGGGAGCAAAGAGAAGTTAGAGTTTTTACAATCCAGGTCTGATACTTTCCTTATTTAAAATTATTATTTTCTTGGACAGAGAAATGCAAGGTAAACTGTTTTCAGAGCCCTGCTGCCTTCAAGTAACTAGAGCAGGGGATAGGAAAGATTAACCTTGTTTTTAATCTTTGTCCTTGTTATTTTCTTTTATTTTTGTCATATTACCTTTGGGAGAGAACTGAAATCTGCTAACTGTAAACTCGAATAATGAAATGTGCTGATTTGGGAATGTGCTAGTAGACCAAAGAATCATATCTTTGATCTATTCCTGATATAACTGAACTGCCTCTATCATCAACAAAGGATACCACTACCAGTATTTTATATTCACGGAGCTTCCTAAAGTATATTCAGATGGTCCTCAATGAACATGTTGGCAATGATTTCTACTTCTGAAGTGGCACTTTCATCTCATCCAGTTCCAAGGTTCACTGAAATAAATTTGCTTACCTGGTACAATATTTATGTATTAAACAAATTTGTATAGCTATCCATCTCACCAAAAGCGATTCTGAGTGGTATACAACAGTTGAGTAAAACAACAGATACTTATATTTTAACATGAAATTTTATATTTTTACATTATAAAAATTAGTATGCAAACCTTGGGCAGAGAAAGGATAGGAATGGCCACCTCAACAAAGGAGCCATCAAATAATTTTTCTGGTTCCCTGGGAGCCCCAGGCCTGATAACATTACCAGGCCTTGAGGGACTTCCAAAGTGTCAAACGGATGGAGCTAATTTAATTTTGGAGGAAAGCACATTCCCTAAGGGGGGAGGGCACCATGGCAGAGAAGGCACTTCTCCTGGGACCCATCCAATGTAAGTCCCTAACTGATTGCACCTGCAGCATGCCTTCTCTGCCCGATTTAATGAAGTGGGCTGATGTGCTCAAGCGGAGAGAGGTGGTCACTCAGATAGCCCAGTCCCATGCATGAAGGACTTTAAAGGTTAAAACCAGTACCTTGAATTGGACCTGGAAGCAAATTGGCAGCCACTGCAGCTTGCGGAGCAGAAATGTAAAATATGTTGTTCTGAGGGGTGCATATGCCCGTGCCACTGCATTCTGCATTCAGCTGAGGCCTCTGGATATTCTTCTAGGGCAAATTCATGTAGAATGCATTTCAGCAGTCCAATCTCGAGGGATTATTCATTTATTTTAATAAAGCCATACTTACTAGAGATAAATGTTGTAGTGGCACATTATTTGCAAACAGTAGGTAAGAGAACTTGAGGAAGAGACAAGAAGAATTCTAAATGTTGGTGAAATCATTTTGTAGTAGCCTTTTGTTTATATTACAGGTAGCCCTTGTTCAGTGACCACTCAAATTATAATAGTGCTGAAAGCTGCAGTTGTCACAGTGTCCCGTGGTCATGTGATCGCGATTCAGGTGCTTGGCAACTGTTGCACAATTATGACAGTCAGTGTCCCTTGGTCACATGATTGCCATTTGCAGTCTAACTGCTGGTTTCGGATAATCAAAGTCAATGGGAAAGCTGCCAGTAAGTCACCAGTTGAAGTCGTATTATGTCATGCATAATTTGCTTAACAGCTGGAACTGATAGAAGTTCCATTATAAGTTGGGGTGGCCATATGATTTTTCATTTTATAACCGTGTTGCTTCATAATGGAGTTGCCAATCCCAGTTACCAGTTGTTAACTGAGGACTACCTGTATTTACCATATTTGCACATTTCAGTATAAAGAATTGAAATTATGTTTTGTGATAGAAAAGCTTCCTAAAGATATGCTTTATTTCTTGATTAGAAGGTTAATAGGAGTGATTATTTATATCGTATCTGTAAAATGTTAAGTAATCTCTTTTCTGTGTTTCAGAACATTGAATGGTTTTCAATTGATAAATTGCCTTGCCATAGAAATGACATGACACCGAAGTCGAAACTAGGTTTGGCACCTAACAAGTTTTTTATGACCATTCCCTTCATTAGGTTCGTTCAATATTATGTTCCATTTCTGTATTGAAGATTTTAAGGGTGGGGTTTTGAAATCATGCTTCAAAAATCAATATTGCTATTCTAATTAACCCTTTACAGACCCTTAAGAGACTGGCTTTCTCGGCGGTATGGAGACTCTTCAGATAGTGACAATGGGTTCTCATCTGCCAGTAGCAGCACACCACCTAAATCCAATATAGAAAAACAGAGGTAACTGATCGTTAAAACTTGCTAATTGCTTTCAAATGGAGGGCAAATGGGGTTTATTTCTGAAAATGAAGTGAATAATAATAGTTTAAGACATGAGTTACCTGATGTAATTTATCTGCTTTCCCAATCCTGATGCCTTTTGGATACATTGCATTTTCAGATTGCTATAATTGATCATGTTTACCAAATACTGATGATGATCATGATAATAATGATTCCCTTGCCTAACATAGTTATTTACCATGCTGATGAGAAATTGTAGAGTTTCTCTAACAACATTAGAAAGTATTATCTTTCCTGTTCCATTCTTAAATGTAGGGATAGAAAAATTGTGATGCAGTTTTTCATTATTAATAAAAAGTTAACAAAGATGGGAGCAAGATGTTTTCATTTTTGCACAGCTCTAATATTTAATATTCAGTAGGTAAATGAGGAATATGTTGTACAGTGAGCCAAAAAGAACGGTGAAATTTAACAAGGAAAAAGGCATCTAGAAAGAAAAATCGAAAGGCATGAGTATAGGCTGGGGGATACTAGTACATGTGAAAAGGATGTATGTATTTTAGTAGATTATGAGTTGAGTATGAGCTAGCAATATGATATAGCTGCTAAGAAAGCAAATATTTTGAAACATATCAAGAAGCACAGAGTCCAGATTATAGAAAGTAATTTTCTCATTCTAGTCTATTCAGGCCTCACTTGGAATACTTACTGTGTCTGGATATTGGATGTTTTTCCATTTTTCAGTGCCTTTGGAACAAAGCAAAAATGGTCTGAAAAGAAATTTAATACACTGTTAAATGACTATTTGATAGAATAGTCTTATAAATGCAGCTGTATTGTATAATTATAATTGTGTTCTGGACTTTTCTAAAAAAATTTTTTTTAATGAATTAGATCCAAACTCCATTACAGTCAGCAGGTGTTTACAGATACACCCATGGGAGACCAATCAACAAGGCAGAGGCAATTACAGCAACAAAAGCCATATAACAATCATTTGGAGATGCCTGAAGCTTTAAAACTAAAGGTGAGTTTCTATTAAAAATTGTTATTATTAGATCAGGTTTGATAAGAATTGTGTTCTATGTTTTAAACCTTTTTTAAACTTCTTGAACTTCTCAGATCCTTACCTTTTAAATGGAGCAAGATATTGTTTACAATAAACTAAACATATTAATTGGTGAACAACTGAGAACCCTTGGAGTAGCGGGGTTGCTGCCCCCTTTATTGGATGTCAGTTTTGGGTGGTTTACTGGGTTTGTCATCTTGCTTTTTTGTCTGAGTTTGATTCTGTTATTTTCTGATGTCTGTTACATTGTTTTGCTGTGTTGTTACCTGCTCAGGCTCATTTAGAGTTGTGCAGCATCAAATCAATCAATGAAAGTAAATAAATATATTTTGCTAAATTAGATGTATTTTGTTATAAACATAAATACATTTTAAAACTAAACATTTTCAGTTGAATGCTGTCCTTGGTTCATTTGTTGTTGTTGCTGCATTACTTGCTTAGAATGCACGAGGCAATGGCAAAAAGCAGTATCAAGATATTCCTAATCAAAAAAAGAGAACAAATGGAGTTCAGAATCAGCCAGCCAAACAGAACCAAACTTTGGTAAGATGCACAAAGGTAAATGCAAATGGGGAAGCACTTTGAATTGGAATTTGGAATAATTTTTGCATTAAGCACTGTGTGCTAGTGACATCTACTGGGTGCCCAGCAGTGGCTCTGGAAATCAGTGCTTTGATTGCTGAGATAGCTTGTGACATAAAATAAACCTGTGTATTCAGCTCTCTCTGTTGGCAAACAAAGTTTTTGATCTCAATAGGTAGCTTTTGGATATTGCTATTCTTGAGAACTACCCCACCTTTTATCTGGGCTTGATAGGAAAAATGGGAAATGTGCTCTGTTAATATCAAGGCATACAATGCACGTAATGTTAGATGCATTGAGAATATCTTGCAGTCATTCTGTAATAGTTTTTTTGTGCAGTCTTGTTAGGCTGCTGCATAAAATAGTGGTGTAGGAGCATTGATTATTAGTAATATATTTTTAAGTTAGCTAGGAAGAGTCCTGCAGCATGAAATGCTATTGGATAATTTTGTTCTTTGGTAGCATATTTGGTTAAATGTTCTTGGGTTATGGTAGGTCTGCCATATCTTTTCTGTCATCCGAAAAAGAACTCTTCCTCCTCCTTCTCCCCATCAAATAGGAAGAGCTAATGGAAATTGATAAAGTTCATGTTTTGGTTGAGTCAAAGGGAAGATTAAAGAGGAAGTGAAGAGTAAAAAGGAAGGGCTACTCTCTATAGTAACTACAAGAGAGACAAGTACAATGCAATTTGTGGAACTTCAAATTAAAGTCTTTAAGACTATGATTGTGGGAGAAGTAAAAGAGCAAAGACACTTGACAGTGTAATTCAGACTGTATTTTGAAGAATACCTGTTAGAAGCTGTTTTTCGGGCAAGTGAGTAAATCTGATTTTCCACTTGTCTGAATTTTGTGATATATTTATTAGCTCCAAAAATATACAGATTGGCATATGTGTTTGCTTGAATGGAGTGTTTAAAATGTACCATTAGAAGGACAACTTATTTAAAAATAAGTATTCATTTTCTTATAAAAAAAACAAAAATGGAATGATTTAGGAGCTCATAGAAAATCGGCTTAGCAAAACAACAACAACACACCCCGTAATTACTAATTGAGAGAGGGACTGGCCCAAAGTCACCCAGCTGACTTTCATGGCTAAGGCTGTTTTCTGATTTCTAGCCTAGTGCCTTAACCACCAGACCAGTCTGTCTCTGTTTTTCTTTTTAGTTTTGTCTGCTTAAAAGCACTACTTTAGAAGGTGCATCATATACAGAATTTGGAGATACAGATAATAAAATGCATAATCCAGTTAAATTTAAGCAAATGCTTCATTTTTTAAAATGATTCTCTGTTTAGGAATGAAAATGTTTATATTTTTTGGTTGGGTCACAAATTTTGTTTTCCAAAAATTGTTTAATGTGATGATCTTCTTAACTAGAAATGTGAAAAGAAGCATCCAAGAAAGCTTCAAGATAATTTTGAAACAGGTATGTTTGATTATATTATTTTAGACCAGGGTGTCAAACTCAAGGCCTGGGGGCTGGATCCAACCCAAGGGGTGCTCGCCCTGGAAATAGCAAAGGAATGGCCCGCAGTGCCTTTGCAAGTGAAACCGGAACTCCATGCCTGCCTGGGCTCCGTTTTTAGCCGCAATAGCTTCCTGCAGCCCTCTGCCAGCAAAAACAGAGCCCGGGCAGCCTCCCTGAGCTCTATTTTTGCTGGCAAAAGGCTGCAGGAGGCCATTGCAGCCAAAATGGAACCTTGATGAGTGATGTTGAGTTGGCCACACCCACCCTGACCATGCCCCCTGGCCAACACCCCCCCTCAAGGTCATACACAATCCTGATGCAGCCCTCAATGAAATTGAGTTTGACACCCCTGCTTTAGACAATGCAGAATGTAAAAATAAAGATATTTACCATTTATATTTCAGTACATATTACTTATTTGTTAATCAGTAAATAACTTTGTATAAACCTTAGTTTAAATGTCTGAGATTAGAGCTCTATAATTTACAGTGCCCAATCTAGCAAAATCTTTGCTTGAATTAGTGTCCTATTACAACTGAACAGGGAAAACTAAATCCCTGCCCTCATCAACATTATAGTTATATAGTAATTTCCTAAAGGAAGATTAAATAACAGTTTAAATAGTTTTGATTTGATAGTGCGAATTTATAACTTTTCAAAGTGTAAATTCTGAGAAAAGCTGTAAAGTTTAACATTACTTTAGTGATGCTTATGTTCCTTTATTTGAGAGCAAGTTTACAAATTCTGCAAGCTACCGTTATGAGAAAATGGCTGTTGTGTATACTTTAGATGTTAGTGATCACAGTCTTACTAAAGATGTCGCAAACCCATGGTGGAGTCACTGCTTATTCTGAAGATTAGTAATAAATGTTAAGTTGAAAGATAGGGGTTTAAAGGATGAACAGGACACAATCTTGGAACAAAGGCCATTGCCATTTAGAACTGCTTTGCCTAAGGTAGCTTTCTCCAATCTGCTGCCCCTACTGAATTCAGTTTTCTTAGCTTATAAAACCATATAACTATAATTGAATTTTTAGTTCCCATCCTGTCCAATTTTTAAATTAGCGAATGTCTAAGAAATATGTACTACATATTTGAAGTTTTATTAAAGGGTTGTATGAGATTATTTTGACTCTTGTCACTCACTGCTAAATTCTTTATTTTTTTAAATGTAGAAACAGCGTGTGATTTGTGCTATCTCACTGAAGACCAGCAACTAGAACGTGGACAATCGGTGTCATGCAATGGCCATTGCAAATTCTCTTTCTCCTCACGTGCTTTTCTGAGCTTCAAGTTTGACCATGATGCGATCATGAAAAATTTTGACCTCTGAAGCTTGGTTATTTGCACAAGCTGACTAGAGTCCTGGCACAGAGCAATTGAGTGGGTTTTTAAAATCCAACTTTTACATTTTCTCAGGTTTTAAAGCAATGCAGGGACCTAGTGGTGGACTGGAAGGTTTTGTTCTCATTGTAATATGGGAGTAGCACCATATAGTGTTGCACTTTAAATGCAGTCTAGCTTTTACCTGCAAAAATACTTTCCAGTATATCATTTAGTAGTTCCTAGCTATGCATTAGTGGGCATTTTTAACTCATTTGTTGTCTGTCTAGATTTTGGAGGAGTATTTTACCTTTGCCTGTGTTAACCTTTTACACATTTAAATTGCTCTGATGTATGATAATGGTTTTATTTGTGATACTTTGTGATACAGCTGCTGAAAACATACAGATTTTCTGAAGAGAACAATATTCTGTACTGAGCAAGAAGCTAGGTGTTTTATGATTCAGAATGTTGAAAAACAACCTTTTGTTCTGAGAGAATCGTTCTGCCTGGGATCTTATATCATTCAAATCAATTTATTTTCCACATCTTCATTATTGCACTGTATTGGAACTTTTTAAAAATATAGGCATGATTTAAATTGTATTACTAGTGTGATATTTTATCTTACTTTCTATTCAGTAGTTGCATTGTTTCATCTCCAGTGAGAAGATGGTGGTGATATTGGAATGTGTCTAATATAACTTTTACTGTTCCCCATGTGTGAAATGTCTAAATTGTTTCTAACCAGAATTATAGGTATTTTGAAAAATAAAATATGAAAATGTATGTTTAGGGAGTTAATTGTAGCAGATAGAATAAATTAGTTTTGGAAATAGTACAAAGAAAACTAACAACAACATTATATGAAACTACATAGCTTATTGCTTCTGTGGAATCCAAACTAAAGAAAAAATACTCCAGCCAATCTCAAAGCCCTATTAGTTACACTGCCTCTGGCAAAAGTTTCATGGATGGTCTGAGGAAGCTTTCTAGTCTAATGGAGCTATAGAGTTTAAAATCTCCTCCTAAAAGTAGCACAAGAGGGAATTAACTATGCCTGCCAATATCAGATTGGCAGAACAGATAGCCTGAATCAGGAAAAAGGAGCATCATTGAAAAGCTGGTCCTTTCCCCCCCCCCCCCGAACACCAGATGTTGAGACTGTGCCATTTACTGCCTGTAGGAACACCACCAGTTGACCTAGAAGGGTTTCCACAGTAATGGAATTGTTGGCAGAAGGGCACCATCACCCTATGCTAATCCCTTCCTTCAAACAAGAACAAGGGCTTTTTGTTAGGTTTCTATCATTTTATTTCAGTATTTTGGTCTGACTTAAAATTGAGTTTGATTTCAGAGTAGTAGCTCAAAAATGCTTTGTGCTACATCAGTGTAAACATAGAAAGGAATAGCAACAATCAATAAAACCTGAACTTATAGGCCTAGCCCAAAATACACTGATGGAATGCATGTAAATACAGATTGTATAAAAACCTCTACTGAATTTTGTTTCCTCAGTGCTCTAGCCGTATTGTGACAGTTTGGATTCACAGTATTCACTTAGATTTCTGAAATTTAATTAGAATAGGCTTGAAAGTTAAGCATAGCCCATTTGCTTGCAAAATTCTTGCAACATATAACTACCCTTGTTAAAGGATCATACAGTGAAATTTATATATAACTACCATATTGTAAGCCTTCATAACAGCAAAATAGGTGCAGACTAATTTCCAAGTAAGTTCAGTTTTCTTTATTGATCATTTTGTAAATAATTAAATTACAGACTAACCTAATGGCTATATGCCTGCTTTCTGCATCCACATTTATTCATAACATGAAGTTAATGGAATTTGCATATCTGTTAAAAGTAAGATAGTTGAAAAACTGGTGATGAAGATGCCATATTCTTTTGTTTAATCTTCATCTGTGAAAATAACCTTTTGGTCAGTATTTAACGCAGGTTGAATCTTGTAGTAATAAAAGTGCCTAATTTACTAACTTCTCAATCATTGAAAATTGGATTTTCAGGCTGCTAGTGCCAATATTCTTCTGATTTCCAGGAATGTTACTGTTTTATGCTGCTTCCTTTGTGTGATGCCATTAATAAGAGGAACTTTGGCACAGTTATCTGTATTTTGAATATGAGGTGCTTAAGTGATATACTAGCAATGTGAGATTAATTTTCCTAGCTAAAGTAACTTTTATAGGGCACACATTCTTTGCTTTTGAATATAGACGGTGTTTTCTGTTTTGCAGAGAATAATTTCTTAAGAAAATCCAGTGTCTGACTACTACTTTGTTGATGGCTTCCCAGGGACTCTAAAATACTAATTTTGGTTTAATTAACCTAGCGTTAATACAGGTTGCAAATTAACATAGTAACATGTGCAATAATTATCTCTTTTACTGGATATTATATAGCACATGACTATATTTCTTAATTTGACCCTATCATGTATATGGTCTTCAAGAATGGAAAATAATGTAGTAGTTCCTGGGTGCCCTGCACTGTGAACATTTCAGATTGTTTACCTCTTTGGTTAGTAATTATGCTTTTATTTTTTGCAAAGAGCTTAAATATTATACCCACATATTCCAAAATGCAGGCATATGCTTTTCTTAGGTTTCTATATAACAGTGAAGAAAAAAACAACAATTCATTGGCTATAACTGATTCTTGTTTTCTCTAATGGGTAATTTTAAAGGATGAAAAATAAATGATCTATGAATGGGTCTGAATTCATCTCCATTAAAAAAAATACTGCTTGACTGTTTGATTCTTCACTGCTGTTTAGCAGAGGACATTGCAATTAGTAATTTGCCTTACTTAATTGAATTATTAAGTATGTCCACTTGAATCTTTTAAAGATCAAGTTAAGTCTGCTATAAAAACGTAGACTGTAAAATAATCTTTAGGGAGTGTTTTCAATATGTATGCTTAGTAAAGGTGATTCATTCTTAACCTTCGTCTAATCTTAGGGATTTATTTTGTGTGGCATGAAGTTTCATATCTTTAGATGCTTTTGAAATGTTCAGATTGAAAGAAATATTCCAGCTTCAATTGTTCATTTTCCCCCTGGATTTATTAGCTAAATTTAAGCAGAATTTTAATAAATTTGGTATACAATTGTGCATGTTTGTTTCAGTATAAACTTAGATTTTGTTTCCAAGGCTGTCCAATATATAATGTATGTACCACACAGTCGAGTGATGTATTAATATAACCTTTTATCCAGTTTTTGGTTATTATCACAAAGTAGCAAGTGCCGAATGAGTTAATGAATATGTGCTTAAAGCAGACATGTTTAATCTAGAAGTGATGGATAGTGTAAGTGCCTATCTTTTTTTTTCATTGCTGCTTGCCTGAAATTGATCAATGACATTCTTTCTGTTTGGTAGCAGTGTTGCCTCAGATGCTGTTTTAAATTGCAGATCAAATACTTGGTGAGCTTTTTCTGGTTAGATGTGTAGACTTTGATTTTCCTATGCTAGATCAAGTATGTGGAACATGGATATTTTTGTACCTATTAATCATGAAGCACTCAGTTCAGATGTTCTGCTCCTGCTTTCTTATATTTGAATTCTTATACATACGTTTAATCATGTGCTGTACTGTGAAGGCTTCCTTATAGGAAAGCTGCCTATTACTAAAGCCGAAATTCGGTATTCTTTTTCAAGAAGCAGGAATTTGACTTAAACTGCTACTATATGCTGAAAACACCGATAGATGCAAAATGTCCCCAATGCTTATATTCAGTATACATTTCATTGTTCTTCCAAGTATGTTTGTCAGAAATGATGCAAGAAGATCCCATTTTTCTTACCTGATTCTTGAAAAGATCTGTGTTTTTATGGGTTTTGAAGCACACATCCAGCTTTTAGTATCAACAGAGAATCAGCCTTTTGCTTCAGCGATCAGGATTCATCAATCATACTTGTTCCATACGTTCAAGATTTTGAACTTTCCTTAGGCAACAGTATCTCATACTAGATGGCAGTGATTTTTTTGAAACCAGGGGATGTTTCCAAAGTAATTTTGTATATGAAAAAAGTTTCTAATGCAGTTTTGTATGTGTGTGGGTGGGGTGAATGAAAATACTGCTGGACACATACAAGCTTTTTGATGTGATAAAAGTAATTATAATTTGGTTAAGAAACACCATAAATATTAAAGAACTGAAATGAACCTGTAATTTTAGAAAAATAAACCGCATTTTGGGGTCCTGTTTTGAAATGAGTTTTTCTGAAGTTGTTACTATAATTTAATGTTGTGTAAAAAAAATAGCTTTTTGCAACATATTGTAAAATGTAAAATTTTTTCTATTGGTAAATCAGTTAAATAGTCGAGTGTCATAAAATGAATATTCAGTATGCATTGTGGCTTATTTCTAGAAAATGTATTTTTTTTTCCATAATGGCAGATATAAATATATAAATTTGATGTCCAAATTAGTTTTTCTTGACCAGTTTATTCTTTAAAGATCGATCTTAATTCATTGTAGTGAGTGGCCTCTCACCACATGCCTAAGGTGTTTTTATTTTTAAATAAAATAATAGTTAATGTTCACTGTTATATGGTATAAAAGAATGACACTGCAATAGTAACAGCTTGTTTTTGATGAGATGGCAATTAAAATTATAACCGAAAATGCAGTAGTAGTGGGTAACAAGAACCCATTTGGGAATTTGAATTATTAGTTCACAGTGATCTAATATATTTGGTTGAAATATCTTTATTGCTTGCCAAGACTTATGGAAGATTTGAGGCAATGGACAATGCAGATTTTTGCAATCATTCGTTTTTATTGTTTTACCATTTTTAATAGCAAGAAACGTTGGTTCTGACCAAAGTGAGGAACAATGGGTTGGTTAGCAGAGCATTTCTTCTATTATATGTTAGAGGATAGAATTTTTTTTCCATTCATATTTTTAAAATAAACCAAGATTGTCTTTGAAATATAATAAGATGCCAAGTATCTACGGTGTATGGTTTTATATGTTCACCAAGATAATTTGTATTTTGAAAAGAACTATAAGAACGGGACTTGTGGTAACAATTTGAAACAGTATGTTTCTGAACTGCAAGACTGCAGTATGTTGCTTGGACTTTATAACTGACATATTGCAAAGAAACTGCAACTAACATTTATTTACATACAGTACATTAATATATATTAAATGATAGCAGTATTTAAATTGTAAACCACCGTCAAGCATCTTGCCCTTAACAGGGAATTTCAGTGAACTTAGGTTGCATTGCCACCAGTGTCTTTATTACTTTCTGGATCTTCTTATATGTTTTCCATTTATATTTTTTAAAATAAATCAAGATCGTCTTCAAAATATAATCAGATGTCGAGTATATAATGTGTATGGTTTTGTGTGTTTACTGAGATGTACTTTAAAAAATAACAGCTATAATGTTGCTACATTTAGCTGAACTTGCTCAGAAATTTTCCTGGATTATGGACTTTCCTTTTTCAGGATTCTTGATTGCAAGATGCTTTCCTGCTCAAAAGGAAAATAGCATATTTTGCAATAAGATATACAATAGAAGCTATTTTTAAGCATTTTATCCAGTATTGGTTTAAAAAGTGCCATATTCTATATTGGGTGGCTAAATACATTTCTAAAATGATGAGTTTTGTTAAATAAGAAATACATTATGCACAATTCTTATGATATTAAACAATTTTCAGTCATAACAATCATGTAAACAAATGTAAAGTGGAGGGTGATCTTAAGTTGGATATCCTCCAGCTGTGCAAATGTCAAGCCTTAAAATTTCCAAGCCAACACTGAAGTCTGCATAGCTAGAATAGGCTATGGTAGTTAATAGTAGTATAGTGCAGTAGTCGCCAACTGGTGGGCCGCGAGAAAATTTTGGTGGGCCGCAGAGAAATCTCACCCCCAGAGCACCCCAGCAAAACAATTAATCCAGGCTATGCAGAAACATAAGGCTGTGCCGCCCACATGGCCTGCGGGAACCCTCACTGCCCACTCACTCCTTACCCGGTAAATGTGCCTGCTAAATTGCTATTTTTTCCTTTTTCCGACCAGGTGTTCTGCTGTGGAGATTCAGATTAGCTAGGAAGCAGGAAATCGTTGGACTTCTTGCTTTCTAGATCTTTAGATCCGAATGATTCTGTGAGAAACTTAATCTGCCTGCCTGCTTTGCCTGATTTTGGGTAAAAGTTGTTTTTTTTTTAAATAAAAAATTGAATATTTACATATATGGTGTGTTGTGAGTTAATTTTGTGAGTTTGCTTGCAAGCAAATTTTATGTGACAGACTCAGCTAGCCAATGGCAGATCGATAGATCTCTGAATGAATCTGATTCTATGAGCAACTCAATCTGCCTGCCTGCTTTTCCTGATTTTGGGTAAAAGTTGCTCTTTTTAAATAAAAAATTCAATATTTATATAAATATAATATTTACATAAAAGCTATGCCCAGCCAGTCACATGACCACCAAGCCACACCCACAAATTAGGCCACACCCACGGAATGGGTTAGTGGTCCCTGGGATTTAAAATTGAGTTTGGTGGTCTCTGAGGTCCAAAAGGTTGGCAATCTCTGGTATAGTGGTTCCAAGTGGTATGGAAACGAGAGCTATAAAACAGCAGTCTCCAACCTTTCCGGATCGGTGGTGGTGTAAGGGGGAGATAGCATGGTTTTGTGTGCGTGCACACACCGCGTTTACAAATGTAGTTTCACACCAATGCTCTCGCCCACAACTCCATGGCCCAGCACTGGAGACCCTTGCTATAAAATATTCCTACATATATAATAGCTTCAGCTTGAGAAACATTTTACAGCCCCCCCCCCCAAAAATCCGGGGCTTTTGACAAAAAAGGGCAAAATATAAAGTAATCTGTAGGAAAGAAGATTGAATGCCTTTTCAGCATTAAATTTTTATTCAGAATATAAGAACATTTATAAAAGTGTTATAAATGTCTCTGTATAAATAACTAGTTTGTACAATTCTATCAAATAAACACAAACTGCTATTTTACAGCTTCTAAAAAAACCTTAGAAAAACCAATGAAAATGGTGGTTTTCAACAAAAAATGGTCAATATAAACAGGAACAATACTGACATTTAATTTAAAAGTGTGCTTGCTCTGTTTTGTAAATAATACATTCGAGCTGATGTAAAAATCATGCCTTGAAAAAAGTAACAAATAATATTCTGCACAATATGCTAGATGCACCAATTCTAGAAGCCTGTTTTAACTGTAATTTATGAAATAAGCTTTTGCTTAATAGACAGAATGGATATTAATTGCATTACGATGGTGGATTTATTCTAGCATGTCTGCCAGCTTTCGCAAAACCAAGATACTAGATGCATCTGAAAGGTTTTGCTCAGCTAACGCCACTGATGGAATGCTGGAGGAGGTGCAGATTTCCCTTATCTCACATCATTTGGAAACTGCCGGAAGAAAATGCCAAGATTGCTGCATTCTTTTCTTTTGGCATGATATGCTGGCTGAAAAGCCATCAATTCAAAGAATCCAATTTGCATACATTAAAATTAGGACTCTCCTGTCCACCTAGCAGGTCAAAACATGCAAATATGAGATTAATAGGTACCACTGGTGGGAAGTAACAGCGTTCTGTGCGCCTTTGGGGTATAGCCATACTGGCCACAAGACCACAGAAATTTCTGAGGACAGTGCTGGCTCCCTTGGCCAAGAAATGGAGATAAGCACTGTGCCCAGAGTCGGACATGACTGCACAGGGAAATTTTAACCTTTAACCTCTGGCAAAAAAGATAGCAGTTAACCTTTTTGTATTTCATGCTGCCATCTGTTAGTTATGTGGATTGTTCTAATCCAGATGCAGTTGATCCGATTTGTGATGTGCTTTTAAACTTCATACTAAATATAATTATTTCTTATTCAGAGCCAATAACATACTCAAGTGTGTCAAAATAAAGCACTGAAACTAGACTGGGTAGATTACTCAGTATCCTTTTAATGCTTGTTGAATCAATGCTACCATAGCCAAGTTTGGAATGAAATACCACGAAGGTTTGTAGTGAGCTGTTTTAAATTAACATTTTTTCATAACTCTACTGGGATGTGGTTTTATTTTATGTGTGCTGACAGTCACTTTTGCCTGTAGGAACAGAGAGGCTAGTCGGTATATTTTATCTATAGTATGTTCTGATCAAATGATTTGCTAGCAGCACTTACAAGGCTGACTGACTCTGGTTTTCTGAGCAAGACTGGAAACTAACTGCCAAACTAGATCAGGATAATTCATATTATTGGCCTCTATGTTGTCATTTCCAAATTAACCAGCATTGTTCTATAATCTACATGCAGAGTATAAAACTAGTTTGAACAGTTTTACTGGCATTCTCATCTTTGGTTACTGTAGATTTTTTTGTTATAGCCACCCAAATTCTATTCCGATATCGTGAAAATTGTAAAAAAGAATGCAACCAAAGATCTAATGCAAGAACTATATATAATGAGCTATATTTTCTCACCTGAGTGGGTTTACCTGAAAATATTTTTTGGGGTACTAAAGCTATTACTACCTTGGGATAAAAATGTGATAGCTTTGCTTAAGGATGTTGTAAATGCATATTTTTTTCATAAGATAATTCAAGATGATTTCTTATGTTTAATGGTTAGCAAGGGGTCATCAATCCTCAGCATTTAATATTCAAAACAAGATTATGCACCACTTCAGTCAATCTACATAATGTGGTCTATCCAGCCAGCAAGGGAACAGATACAAATTAGTTAGCTCTTATAATAGAATCAAAAGAATCTGACACCACCAACTGGATTTAAAAAAAGCCTAGATAAGGTGGTTAGAAAAATGTTAGAACTGGTATCAAAAGCAGTAAAATCCAGAAAAACCTACCAGAGTGTTCTATTATCCATGTCAAAGGATGACAATAGCTCTAGAGCAGAGAAGACATGCTTACCTTTCAGAGAGGAAAATAAATGCATGTCCATGCAGAAAATGAACAACATAATAAAGTCTGCTGGAAGGCGTTATTGGTATATGGAGCCTCTCTAATCTCTACAGGAGCTCTGCTCTTGGTGGTTAATGTTCAAACATGCAATTATAGCTATGCTGATCAAAGACTAACTTCCTGGCTGATTTGCTTAGTTTGGCAGAAAGTTTTGATGCAGTAAATGAAGGCCACATCAGTTGATCTATGTATTTCTGTTATTCTGATAGTGCAAGGGTCTTCAAACTTGGCAAGTTTAAGACTAGTGGACTTCAACTCCTAGAATTCCTGAGCTAACATGACTGGAGAAGGAATTCTGAGAGTTAAAGTCCACAAGTCTTAAACTTGCCAAGTTTGAAGACCCCTGTGATAGTGCATTTGCTGTAGCTTTGCTGTAATTCATCTGAACTCTAATAAAATCCTAGGGCCAGACTTTGTAGTCTTCTAGTCCAACCCCATGCTAAAACAGGACTAAGTAAACAACACAGGAATGTACATAAATGTTATTTTCCCTATCCTATATGCATAGTTGCCACCTGTTTCTTCACATAATTGCAGAATTTTAAATACTGAATTGTATTAGTTGTATTAGAAGGCAGATGTATGAAAGCTCTAGGGCAAGTCTTCAAACTTGACAGATTTAAGACTTGTGGACTTCAACTCCCAGAATTCTTCCTCCAGTCATGTTAGCTCAGGAATTCTAGGAGTTGAAGTCCACTAGGCTTAAACTTGCCAAACTTGCTCCTTTTGGTTGTCTTTCATTGGCTGAAAAATTAATGATTTCTAAAGAACGGAAGTGGAAAAGTACTGTTACAGATCTTTTGTTCACACTATTTACTCCCTTTCCATAGATGAAGCTGACTTGATGTGAACTATAACCCTAGCTATTATTTCTCTTCAATTTATGAATTATGCTCAAGGTACAAATTCAGCTTCCTTAAATATAGTTTGATGTGGTATGGAAGCTGAAAATAGACAATGTTGAAACAAATACCTTCTGAAAAAGGCTTGATGTATTCAATATGCATTTCTAAGCTTTTCCATTATTAAGCTGCATCAAGCCATCAACTCCACAGTGGCAGTAGAACCTTTAAATTTCAGGTTTGTATTTCCTTGTTACAAGTCTCACCTTATTTTAAAAAGTGCTTTGAACCATACCTCATGGAAAAACAACTGAATGGCATGTCAGTTAAAATAGGTTAAGAATTGTAAGTAAAATATGGAATGTATAATTTAGTTCACAGTACAATTCTGAAGATTTCTAACGCAGAATGATTGAGAAAATTAGACTACCCTAAATACAATGATAAAATACTATTATAAAAAAATGCTAAATCATGCAATAAGAAATTTTAAAATGGGAATGAATAATCTTTTTCAGACTTACTTGTGGTTTACAATTTGCAAAGAAAAAAGGAACAAAAGGGATGAATTCCCCTAATCTTTTACTATATTCTCCCATCAAAATTTTTCTTAGAATTATCTGATTTGCTTAGATAATGGAGTTGGTGTAGTTTTGCCTAACAATCATAGCATTTATCGTAAAACAGATGTACTATGTGGAAAAATGCCAAACAGAAAAAAGGCAGGAAAACTGGCCCCAATGAAGCCTAATGTGAATCACTCGCAGAGCAATATCCTGGGTGTCACATGGAGATGGGGAGAATCACGGGTGAAGGATATCATAGTCAACATCTGTCATGATCACGTTGGTGAGGAGGCGGCCATTTTTGTCTATTGGATGAAAAAGATCGAATTAATCAGTGCCAGCTTCAAGGGATGTTTTTCTGCCCTATCCTTTCCTTCCCAAACCTGTCATAGAGATAAGCTCTGACACTCATGAGGCAAGAGCTTAGAAGACTGCATGGTACAGGAGCAGGAATGGGACACTGTATTTTTTTAACTCCACTTTTGGAAAAGGCAATCTGGAATGTTCTGTCTATACCAAATTCAAATGCACAGGGTTTATTGAAAATAAACTCTTACATAGTTCTTATTTTGGACAACTCCAAGTTGAGATAATTTAATGTTTCTAAGTAATCCTAATAAAACAATGCAGGTTAGGCCTAGCTAACTTGGTTCATTTGAAAACATGATTAGATGCTGATCTTCAGTATAAAGGAGATAAGAGTAAGTACAATTTTAGTTCGATTAAAAAGCATATTAAATCACCTACAAAGACTAAATGTGAAAGAACGCTCAAGAGACTAAGAAGAGATTGGTAGACTATTGGTTTTCTTGTAGTCTTTCCAAGAATCAGTGCAAGGAGAAACCATTTCTAAAAGGAAGGCACCACAGCATAGCATCTGCCACAATTGAGGATTATCCTTAAAACGTTAATGTCCAATGACATCTATACAGCAGACTAAAGAAAAAAGAATTATTGCTGCGCTTATGCTATATCACAAAAGAAAAATAGAACAGAAAGACATTTCAATTTAAAAAGGCTTTAAAATTTAAGGGACATAATACAGCATTATCTTCTACTTCTAACTGATATGATTTACTGAGTTAAGGGATAGTATTAGCATCATAACTGATCCCCGCTGGAAATTAGTGTTCCCAAAACATTTCTTGGGAAGTACATTTACATTCATTTAATCAGGCACATTCCTTAACATTTTATGCTGGTTTCAATCAGAAAATAAAGTAAAATGAGCAAAGTGGAATATTGTTTGGAACTAAACAGCTGAATTTGTTTTATGGATCTAGTCCCATACACACACCATTCTAGAATATTTTGCAACTCCCATGTAATTTATATACAGAGTACAAAGGATTAGACATTGTCCAGCAATATGCTCCTTTGTCTCTTTAATAAATGCCTAACTGCTACAAATTAAGAACAACCTCAATATTTGTGATGGATAGCAGCAGTGAAATAGCTTGTCTTTTGACAATAAATCAGTGTTTCCCAAACATGAATTCTGGGAGATGAAGTCCACGCATCTTACAATTGCCATGTTTGAGAAATACTGCACTAGATGGTTAGTCTCAGAATTACCATAGATTCTATTCCCATGACTGACTGATATGGCAAACTGCAGGTTTACCAAACCATGCAACATAATGCTGGGACATTTTCAGCGGGCACATCCTAAAACTGGCACTACTGTATCAGATAGAAAAATAGTTATAGTGTGGAAGAAGTTATTCCAGTTGGTTTGACATAAATTTTTTCTATTTCCCATATTCTTATGCTATTTAATGAAAAGCAAAAAGCTCGAACTAATTTAGTCTTCAAAAGCCCACTTTAAAATCACCTTTCTACTACATCTTCCTTTTGATTTGAGTTACATCATCTATTTAGCAACTTACACCTTCATCACTGCAATAACTATATATGTGCAGTATTTATTGTGATTTCCTATCACTTGAAAAAGCAAGAGTAATTTCTGTTCCCCTAAAAGCCATTTGTATGCTAATACTTGATTATGCTGTGTACCTAGAGGCTGGCTTCAGATATCTACTTTACATTGTAAGGGGGAATGCAAAATGAATGACAAAAGAAAATGGGAAAATGCTGTTATCCAACCGATAGCTATGAGTGCGCTGGTATTCCAGCATTGCCTCATTTTTATGATAGACTCCAAAGAGTGTGTTCAACAATTAAGAGTAGAGGAATAGACTTTACTCATACAAATTTGAAATTTATAAGAGAATCTGTAATAATATCAGTAAAACTATTACATTGGAAATGTGATAAACTGATACATTTACCAACAGGCACTGAGTATGTTCAACTATACAAAAACATTAGTTTGGGGGCTCCTGCCCATGGCTGTGTATTGTTGAAGTTGCAGTCTCACCATGAGGTATTGATCTCTAACTTTGCCTGATTCGTATCAATTCACAACTGTGTTTACAATCTCAATGAGTCTTGTAAAAAGTCATTTTTGTAATGGCACATTGATTTCAAGAAAACTAATCTCTCTTAAAGGGATGTTTCATTGGTATGGGGTCTTGAGTTCTCTTCTTCCAGCAAAGCAATTCTTTGTTTGAGCATCCTGACTTGAGTCTCATGTCTTTCTACCATTGCCATCATCTGGGATTCCAGTTTCTTCAGCTTGTTTTGGTGCTTCTTCTTTGCTTTCTCATAGGCAGCCACAAGGTTACTATTGAAACATATAGAAAACATAGGCTAAGATAGTCATACCTAAACATCCATTCTGATTGGCAGCATCTTAAATGGTTATTAACATATTGGGCAGGATCCCCACACCAACTTTTCAACCCCAGCTGGCTACACAGCTCTGCTCTGCTCTGCATCTTAAGTCCAACACTCTGCTAGTGAATTGACAGTCATATATATTCCATATAGTGATTCATAGCAAGCGTAACAAAAAACGTGAATTTAGCTCAGCATACTGTATGTTGCGTTGACTGGAGGAACTCGTTACCTGTTTGCTCTTTTCAAGTCATTAACAAACTCTGCAGACTGCTGATGCCGAATTTCGCTGCTCTTAGTTAGTCTTTCTAAGGCACTCACCAACTCCTGCACTCTGCCTTTCAGTTTCTTTTCTCTGGAAAGTACAAAGCATAGTACCAAATAATGTACTCAGGGAAAATAAGTTGAACAATATCTTATTTATCATCTGCAATCTGAGCGACATGGATTATTCTGACAGCACGAAAGCCAGAGCAATACTGGTGTTGTTCATATGTTAATTAACTTATTGATTGAGGTTTGCAGCTGCATAAAGGGGTGACAGCGTGGACCATTTTCCTGTGATGCAGATCTCAATACTATTATACAGCAGCAATAATATTGTTGCAAGTGACTATACTGCTGGAGGGCTGCCCATACTGAGTTCAAATGATATTCACAAATAGGACTCTAATGAGTCACTCCAAGGCTATTTCAGTCTGGAAGATGCTACTGCTATTACATACTATTACTAATTGCTAACACTATTGCTTTTCTACTAACTGGTAAATTGGTTGTAAAAGTATGCCCTTATTTTAGGAAAATTAATAATATTTATATGGCTGCCCATGTATATGGCACCACCCTGGACAGCTTATAAACAATACATGTAAAAGCTAGCATCACCCGAAGTAATACAACCCTCACATCCAACAAACAACCTTTCTTGGCTCAGACCACGCAACATTCCAAAGGCTTGTTGAAAAAGCCAGGTCTACAAGGCTTTTCAGAAGACTACTGGGATAAAGGTGGCATTGGTCTCCCTGCCAGTCCTGCATCTTAACCACTACATCACACTGGCTCTCAATGCCTTATATTATGGCTTTCGTTGGACAGCAATTCCAAGATGGCCAACCCATTTCTTATGAAACAGTAAGCAAGTCAGATTTGACCAATATGTACCTAGTTTTCTACCTCTAGCTAAGAGGTACTTCACAAAGTACGGGAGGGTAAGCAGGCCCCTCTTTAAAGCAATTGTATCAGATTCCATATAAATCTGAAAAATGATATGGCTGCTTTACAGAAAAGTTTGCCTGTCTTCTGTCACACACTATTTATTGTATCTGAATCATCAACAGGCACAGTACAAATACCAGCATAGTTGGAAATTCTATTTTGGTTTTGGAGAGTTCTTATAGTTCAAGATGTATACAATTTTTTCCCCTATAAATACCTCTTGTGAAAGGTGAAAATTGCCATTAGGAATAACAACACCATCCAGTTTCTAGGAAAATGCCAAAAAATATAGCTTCTTTGTCAAAATAAATAAAAGCTTGGTCCTAAACGTATTAAAAGATAGCATTGAAATTACTTTCTTATTGTCATTATATTTATTTTTCTTTAAAAACTTTTATTTGTAATTATGAATGGCTACAACAAGATAGCAGAGCATCAATACTGAAAAAAAAAATCTTTGGATCCCCTTCACTTTCAAAGAGCCAGTACAATTTATTGTTTGTACAACATTATCCATTAACTTTTTATTAACAACTGCAGTCTTAATCTGGCCTCCGGGTGGCACTGTCTACAATGCCAAAAATCAAGCATGCTGCCCTTTCTAGTAAATTTTAGTTGAACAACAGATATTTTAAAGGAATGCTTCTTCAACAATGTTGTCATCACTAATCAACCTGTAAAGCAAGTTTGCTAAGGAGGTGAACCTCTGTTAATGAAATTGGAGAGAACGAGGCAGACTAAAAACACTCCTTATCTTATCTGAGTCAGAGGCTGATCTAATTTAACTGAAGGGCAGGGTTTAATCTATGACTTAATAGCACATATGGCAGATTTGGAAGAATAGCAGGAGAGCTACTTCTAAGGAGTAGCTTTTGCACATATTACTAAAAGGTACAACGCTTTCAAGAATTAGATGAGGCTGAAAAATCCTGTGATTGGGTTAGATCGAAACCAAATACAGCTATCAATGGAATCTGGTACCTTGCTTCATTCAGCATCCAGATCATGCCAAGAGCTTTTATGACTATTCAAGCCAACATAAATATAACTCTTCTCCATAACTCCTAGCTGAACACATGGACGTCAGAAAAAGTATGGAGTACAGCTGTATTAGCTGTTCATTTGTTCAAATCAACATCTGAAGAAATTATATCTACACTGAACAGAGAAACTGCACTAAATTGAAACAGGTCCATTTGAGCTTAGAACCATCACTAGTGGGCAGCATCTCTCTAGGGTCACAGATAGCTTTGCCACCAGTCCCTCAAAATGCTAGAAATTAATGCTACCTGAAAATAATCTGGCCAGGATCCCCTTCCAAATCCTGCTCTGACAAAGTAACAGCAAAAATGAAGAAAGGGATTTTAAAAGTAATACTAGTATTGATGGGAATTTGCATGTAACTACAAGGAGCTTCATTTCCATTAATGACATCCTTTTTTATATTCCTTGGGAATCAATCTACAGTCTAAAAACAATATAAATATTGAATATAAATATTCAAATGTATAAATTCTTCATGCGTACCCTGTAATTGTTCTTAGGAAAAGAATGCCAGATTATTTCAATTTTTGACCTACCTTTCTACATAATGCATTTTATCTTTTTATACTTCACTACTTTTTATTAATTTACTGCTTCTGCTAGAATTTAGTTCTTCTTATCCTTTGCAAATGAGTAGACTTCTGTTAATGTTTTACAGAATCATGTTATAAAAAAATCATATGCTGTCCAATCATGAAAGGCACCAAAATATTTTTATGATGGAAAAGTGGTATACACAGGTAGTCCTTGTTTAGCAATCATAATTGGAACCAGCAACTCACTTGTTAAGCAATTGCTAACTGAACATGACTGTGCATGTGATTTTACTTCAACTTTCCTTTGCTTTATAGAGTTGTGTAGGTCACAAATGTTTTCTGTCATTTCTTTTTCATCACCATATTAATTGCATACAGTCACTGTATGAGACAGTTGTTAAAACATGAACTACCTGTAAACTGACATCAGAATTCATCAGTAAGTAATCTTTCCTTTCAATGGAGAATTAAAAGCTACTCAACATACTTTTATTTACAAATTAGCTTGTATTTGAAAAAAAGAAATTTGTGAGGTAGTCTTAAGTTTCATCCCTTGATTTCAGCGTTTTGTTATGGCCAATCATCTATCTAATATAAACAAAAGACCTTGAGTTCCCCCCACTCTATCTCTCCTTCGCCATCTTTGCCTTTTTGGCACCCTGCATAGCATTTCCACAGATGAAGATACTTGAAGACTCCGCTACCACTGCCAGCTGACCTTCCTCATTGTCTTTACCTTCCTCCCTGTCCAACCCAACCCCAGCCTGGTCTGGGAGAGGCTGGGCTCTGCCAAAGCCCTGCAGAGCTCTCCTGCCCAAGTTCTGGCCAGTCAGCCAAACTGCCACAGGGACCCTGAGCAGTGGCAGTGCTTCCTTCCCCTGGGCGGACCCATCCCATGGAGCTACTTAGCAGGCAGGAACTCTCAAAGCATGAATCCATGGCCTACCTCGGGACCAGAGGGGATGGAACTGCAGCTGTGGTCACTCCAAAAGTTTCTCCACATGTCCCGCAGCTGCCCAGTTACCACTTGCTTCTGCCTTGCCTCCATGATGCAAAGACTGGACAGCTGCTTTAAAGCAGCAGTGAGCCTTGGTGGAAAGACTCACGTGGTGGTGGCAAACTTTGCAAATCTAAGTAAAACCAGGACAAGCGGAAGCTTCTGTAGGTGGCAGTTTGCAGTAGAACCTTTGCACCTGGGCACCAAGTAGGTCCAGGGCGAGCTGACACAAACCCTTTCATGCGTGGAAGGCAAGTTATCATGATCCCTAGCTAGCAGAAGGGTGAGATTGCTAAAGTAGGGTAACAATATTTTGAAATTTGATTCAGGATTTCAATTTGCTTCAGTTTTTCTGCTGACATTTCCACAAGAGCATGATAGCTGAATAGAATTTTTCAGCATTCTGAGGTCTGACCTGCAGAACTAAAATTGAAAACTATTGTACTAGGTAACAGGTTGCTAAATTCTTTAATTGTAGTATTGAATAGCTTTTTAAAATGATACATATTGTCTCATGCACAACTATGTAACATAGAGAGAGAGGCCCTTTAGTCTTATCTGTTTCAAAGGTTTTAAATCCATTCCTTGCTCTCATGCATTTTTAATAGAATCCTAGAAATATGATACAATAACCCTTTTCCCTTCCTAAAAAAATCTTCTCTATTATATCATCTTACTCTCTATTCTGCTTATGTATGATTGTTCCCTATAGGATATTTCACCCATTCCTCTTCCCTGCGGAATAACTGCTCTTCTGTGCTCCTGAACTGTTAGTGAATTTATAAAGCCCAATATATAAAAAAGAAACTCCAAAACTTGCATCTCTCATCTAAGACTATGGGAGAAAGCCTATTTGTTCTCAAGGAACAATGTTATACTTAACACTCATGCCAAAATAATCTTATTTTTAGTACATACTGTTATTTTAGGATAGGCAAGTGGTACTATCAATTATTTTACAGAGTACCTATTCTCAAATGTGTGGATGTTGTGATCTGGTATAGGTGGTTTGGAGGTGCAGAATCTTATAATTTAACGTCTAAATACCTGCCCCCATGAGAGAAGCTGTGTAAAAATACTATTTAGATAAGCACAAACACACTGCAGCAACCCTAACAACAGAAAAAGGAAACAGATTATCCATACACTATCTTCTGACAAAATGGATATCCATATTAGGACAAGCTAGAATATCTATATTGCTATAACTATAATGCTTTCTTTGCTTGCAAGAAAAGCAGGTCTTGGTCATAAAAAGAAGTTTCTAACAGTCTTCCCTAATTCCTGAACAAACTGTATGGTCCTCCTTTGCAAATACCAGACACTGCAATAGACTGGATTGTTCAAAGTGCCACTAAATGACTCAGCTCTTCCAATAATATTTCAGTAGTCTCTTTGATCTTCTCTATCCATCTTAACTGTTGGCTGCTTCTCCTACTTTCCATAACCTTGTCAAGCGTAGTAAAAAAAATTTAAAAAGAAAATCTGCTGTATCATTTATCATATTCGGGATTCCATTGCTAAACAAGCAAAACAAGGGAAGAATCAGTTTTGGTCTAAGACTAAATGGTTGGTTCTTCTTGCAAACCATGGTACCAGGGACTCATTAAGCTTGCTGACTGATACTATGTCTGTCTTCTTATTAACCCAAGAATTTTACTTTTTGTTTTTATTTCTATAAAGCTAACAGTGGTGTTATCTACATATTCAAGTTAACATTTCAGACTATTTTGATTCCAGATGACATCTCTTCTAATCCTACCACTTATTTTATTATTTTCAACCCAAACCAATATCATACAAAAAGTATAGAAGGGGCTCAGACCATTCATCAATGGAATAGGAACAAATCTGATGTGAATAGAAGTCAGCAAAATAAAAACTGAATTAAAATATGAAGCCTACAGAGAAAAAAACCCACCCCAAAGTATCTCTCGGGGAGAGGCAGCTTGAAATGTTTCCGATTGTTCCATTTTAAGCTCCTCCCTCCAGATTGCATGCCCAGACAAGATCTGGATCAGTTCTTCCCTACCTAAACTTAACTGTCAGACAGATGTTCCTGCAAGGAGACAATCATTGAATAAGGTAGCTGCTAAACAAGGACTACCTATAGTAACAATGCAGCTGTCATTATACAGGAGTTACATGGCATACCAATATTAATATGAGCGCATCAGCAACTACTTTCTCACCCTTCTAGCTGCAACAGACGAAGTTATCAGCATGACAGTTAAAAGCTTCAAACTGCTGGCAAGTAGTTCCTTTATGCTCTTAAGAGTAATAAAATGGCTGACTGGATTGCCTGCTATAATGCACAACATAGTAAGATAATTAAATTGTTTCACTCTGGCCAGAATTAGAAAGCAATTTAGCAGAACTGTCAAAATATGTGTTATAGGAAGTACTGCTGATATTCTCTTTTTTTCATTTATTTATTTCCAGTATTACTGTTAATATAAAACTTGGCAGCTTATTCTTATGGGGAATCTAAACTAACAGAGATAATTCTGGAATGCCATTTCTAAATTTTCCCTATCTCCCTTGTGATTTTTGATTAGCATAGTCACCTACTCTGGCCTCTAGAGTTTTCATGTACATTGTGAGAATTAACAGCAATAATTAATCTGCTGGTTTATAGATATTGTGAAAACCTGAGGGACATGCAGATTAGAATTTCAGAATATGAAATGATAAAATGGATACTTCAAAAACGACATAATTGCAGAATGGTGAGAACATCTGAGTAATTTAAAGGCTGCTATAAACTCATAGATTTATTAGCACCTTTCTGTTTGAGAAAGGGGGGGGAAACACATCTCGCTTACCGTCTGAGGGCATTTGCCAATTCTGTAGTCAGCTCACTTTCATTGTAAGATTTGAGCTCAGTTAGTGTTAATGATGTTGATGTGCCATCTGTGCACTCCTGCAAATTAAACCAAGACAAGGTAGGATTATCTTGCATAAATCCAGGCACATTTTAAAGTTTATAGTAATCTTAAAAACATATTTTTATTATCAGGCTATCAGTCACTTAGCTCCATTTTAACCTCTTTCAAGGACATAATCTTCCCAAAGAAAAACAGCATAACACGTAACAAAAAACAAAATAGTAAGATACACACAGCTTTCAAAATACCTATCCACAAATGCCATTAAAACTTAAAAGACAACACAAATGGATTTAAATCCTCTTAAAGATAGCATGCACAAAATCCTCTATGTACAATAGGAAAGGAATATCACAGAATAGGGACTAGCAGAGAAAAAGTTCCTATTGTTAGTACTCAGTTTTATGCACCTTGGAAGTGATTGGTAAGCAAACTTGCAATACTGATCTTAAAAATATACATAGCTGTATGTGGATATAGGTAGTTCCCCATATTAAAAGAACAAAGATACAACTTTAAATTAATGAATTAGCAACCATTGCAGCAAAAGGATTGATGCAACATTACCTACGTACCTACAGTATACTGAGAGCATTTGCACCAAGACAAATTCCGTGTGTGTCCAATCACACTTGGCCAATAAAGAATTCTATTCTATTCTATTCTATTCTATTCTATTCTATTCTATTCTATTCTATTCTATTCTATTCTATTCTATTCTATTCTATTCTATTCGTTTTCAAGGACAAACATTCTCCCCACTTTAAGCATTTGATAAATGCTTTGGCACAAATTTGAATAAGTTTAATTTCTTACTATCCAAATATATACAGGGAGTCTTACATCCACAACTGAGCCCAAAATTTCCATTGCTAAGTAAGATAATTGTTAAGTCAGTTGTGCCCAATTTTATGACCTTTCTTATATGCAGTTGTTAATCAAATAACTGATCTTATTAAGTGAATCATACAAATTTAAAGCAATCTCGCTTTCTCATTGACTTTGCTTGTTGGAAGCCAGTTGGGAAGGTTACGAATGATGTATCCCAGGACAGTGCAATTGTCATAAATATATGTGAGTTACCAAGTTCCCTAATTTTGATCATGTGATCATGGGCTTGCAGCGATGGTTCTAAGTGTGAAAAGTGGTCATCAGTCCCTTTTCTCAGTGCTGTTGTAACTTCAGTCACTAAACAAATGATTGTAAGTCAAGGACTACCCGTATGACAGTAACTCACCTTACTTGACTTGTCTTTGCTGCTGCTACTAGTTGAGCTGAGAGATCTCATTCTCTGTTCTTTTTGCTCTTCTACTTCTGACTTGAGGTGTTCAATATGAACCAAGTATGCTTGTTCCTGAGCTTCTCGACTGCTCAGCTTCAACTCGAGAGCTTTCTTCTCTTTTTCTAGCAAGTACAGCTGTGCTTTCAGTTCTGCCATTTCTTCCTGTTGGGGGAGACAACAGAATATCAACGTAGCAGGTCAGATCAACAGAATTATCTGCATAACTAGCATGCAGAATTCCTGATAAGGTGTAGTCTTCTTAATCTTAGGTACAAAACATATGTTTCTTTTGGGTTGTATAGTTCACTACTGTTCTGGGTTGAATTGTTGTTTAAAAATAAATTGATTTTACATTAAAATATTGCAGCTATATATTAAAATTAAGATATCAAGATTGCCTTGCCTGATACATCACAACATAAAATACCTTCATTGCCATGAGTTCCTGCATAAGTACAGCATTTTCTAGATCCAATCTTTGGCTGTCCCCATGAGGCTTGACATCATAACTGAGTGGGTCAATATGGATGCTCTCCAGCTCCAGCATGGTTAATTTAATAGCTGCTCTATCATTTTTTAGCTGTTGAATGTAGTCCTTCAATCTCTGCTCATCCTCCTTTGTGAACTCTGTATCACAGCTGCTTGCTGTTGAACTAGTAGTACTTAGGAAAAAAAGGGAAAAAACATTTAGGAAAGATATGTCTAAATAGACCTCGTGTACATAAAAATAAAAGAAATAAACAAAAAACATGTATCAGTATACTGTAGATATTGATAAATTTTCAGTAAACATTTTTTTCAGTAAAACAGTGCTAAGAGCCAATGAATAACTTAAATTTATGGAGAAGGCCTATCTTGGTTTAAGTTTTTTGGGAAGGTTTTTAAGTTAGATTACACAAAAGTGGGCTTGATAGAATATTTACACAAAGAGAAGCCAAGCTTCATAATCTTTATGCTATAATTAGTATGACCTATGCTCCGATATGATCTAAAATTAGAAATTTGGTTTTCACATTTTATAATTGTAATTTATTACTTTATTTGTATCCTGACTTTAGATACATAAGCCTGCTGTCAATTTTTATGCAATATTATCTCAAATTAGAACAGACAGCCAATCCAATCCTGATGATACATGTTATGATTTCAAATAAAAGTTTATATGTTCCAGAATTTCTAGATAACTTAAGTTATTTCTCAGTTATTTTCCATTCCAGTCATCCAAGAAAAAAAGATTTGTAGAGGTTAACTGTGATTCTTCTATTCATTCCTTAACATTCACTGTTGAACATAGTTATACTGCCACCAAAAAGAGACAGAAACAATTCCACATTTTCTACAACCTTGTGCAGAAACTATGTTGTCTCCCGAGGACCTGTAATCAGCTGATGGGTAAGGGTTAAGTCATCCATTAGCTCTGCCTGTCTGGAATGCTGGATGATCTCAGTTATCAGCAAGGGAATAAATCATTTTCTGCACTGGGTTGCAATATTTTCCATCCATTTTAGACAAAGAGAAGGAAGAAAGACACAACACATGAATGATTTCTGTAGCCATACTTAACATGGCTTTATAATTAAGCCTATTTTTCATTCTATTAAACTAAAAACTGTCTTTATATTACTTATCAAATAAACAGCTTGCCAGTCTTCTAGAGATTTCCAAGCATGCTTATCCTAGAAGTTACAGAAAATATTGGCAAAGTACACAGATCTCCCTGAGCTATTCTTTTCATGTAGTAGCACTATATCCTCCAAATTTCAACAGTGAGCTTCTTAACTCTTTTAGGTAGCAACAAAAATGCTGTGAAGAAGCAGCTAACAAGTTACTTTATTTTTTTCTTAAATTTCCTTTGCCTTCATTGATAATTGAGAAAGGTGTAAATATGCATGTCTATAAAGATTCTTAGCCATCTAAATCATGGGTGTCTCAAGGGTGCTTTTCAAAAGGCAACTGGATTTTCTTTGTTTTCCTCATCCAAGAAGCTTTTTCAAGGTTCTTTAGTGCCTTTTCAGTGCCTTTTGAAAAGCACTTTTGGGTATAAATATATGGTTTTATGCAAAATTTTAGGATCCTATATATTTCAATCAGTCTTGAGGTCAATCACAACTACACAATTACAAAAACTACAAAACACAACTACTGTCACAACTACAGTACAAAGTTAACATCAACTTTCTGTAAATTCACTGTTTATATGCTATTGTCTACAGAATCAAAGTAAGAAAACTATGATTATTGCATGCAAAAATTCAGATCTTCCTACCAATACTTTTTAACATCTTTCAATAGAAATAATGTCAACTAAATGCAAAGGTATGTGTATTCAATTCTCAGTAGTGTTTGAACCCCATCGAATAACAACTGGCTCAGGAAGTAATTGAAATGTAGCATTTGATCAGGAATATCCACATTTTTGTCTTCAACTCTACTTTTTCTTTACAAATATATAGGCTTGAACAAGGCCTCAGATTTTCCTCAAAAGTATCTGAAACTTTTTATTCACTAAGAGATGGGGGGGAGAGATCAAAAGAATCAGAGAACCCCCTTGCCCAGTTAATATCACGTTCCCTAAAACTTTCTGAAAACTTAATAGATTGTTTATGGTCAAAAGTGTTCCTTTGGATCTCATATTTAGGAACAGCATAGAGAAATAAAGCAGGTTTCTTAGTACCTAATAGTTAACTGACTTCCCCACAGGCAATAGGTTTTCTTATAATAGAAAAGCTGATAAAGTTATAGTGGATCAGAAGATACTTCCACATAAGACTTGTATCATGCAATCACTCTGCCTTATTTTCAGAATCTCATGAACAGCTCAGTTCAAAAAATGCAATGCGTGGTCTTCATAAAACCTATTAGCATATCCAACTACAGCATCTGAAAACCTGTAGTATAGTTTCTTGTCATTTTGAGATACTATAGTGAAAAACTGAAATTATATTTAAAAAGACCTCCCTTTCTCTATCATCAACACCTGGGAAAAATAAAATCCTAGCTCTGCCCAATGATATGCCTTCAATCATACTGGAGTCCACTGGAATTGGGTGGATAATAAATTTATATCATACATGATATTGTAGGTATGCTAAAACCCTTAGCTCTCCAGAAAAGAAAATAGCTGAGGATCATAAAAGAAATGGTCCACAAAAGAAAGAAATCACCTAAAGTGTCCGCAATTCACTGAGAATTCTGCTTATAGTAGATGGGCTATTACTAGCAATGCTAGAAACCTTCCTTTAGAAGCATGCAATGATTAGTTACTGACAATTACCATATACTTGGTAATTAAGTGCCATTTATTAAAGTAGCACATTTTTAAAATCAATAAATTTGCATATACAGGATACATAACCATAACTTCCAGATAGTAGTATTCAGTATGTTGAATATCATCTTAATAAAAGTATCTTGTTCATTTGACTTTTAGGTACTGTGTAAGCTCTGTTTATGTGGATAATTAGTTTGAAGGCTTTTGGAACATACTCTAGTCTGCTTTGTTGTTAAGGTTCATTGAATTAAAGCTGTTTTGGACAAATTTAAAAAAAAGATACATAATCATCAATATTATCTTGTAATGCTTGTGCAGATCAGATGTGCTAGAAAACTTAGTAGGGTAACTGAACTTTTACGCTTCAGTTAAATGAACTAGTAGGAAAGTAAACTTATTGTATTATGTGTCTACACATCACAACTGTCAATAGACAAAAATATAGTCTAAATGCCCAGGAATATGCAAAAATAACCATTTTGGATTAAAAATTTAAGCAAATTATTAAAACCTGCATATTTCCATAACTTGTAAGCCATTCAGAATCACTTATACAATGAGATGTATGGAGCATTAATTTGATCAATCAAACCAATTTAGGCCCTAGACCTACTTCTCTCATAATGTTCTCAATTCTGATTTTATATAATTATATCTATGTTTAAATGCATGAGTTTAACAATCCCGTAGTTGAACATTCTCCAATAACTTCACTGATTTTGGATTGTGCCACTTTAAGTATTTCCTGTTAATGATTCCCAATCTGCTTATATAATCTCTGTTCTAGTCATTCAACTGGCTTCCCTTAAAGTGGCAAAGTTTACAGATTTTATCTATAGAATGCCTATAGGCTGCTCTAATTCAAGCCAATTAGGTTAATTCAATAAATGTAGCTTGACATTGCTTAAGATTAGCATATATACTACGAATGTTTTCCATTTCTTAAACAGACAAAAATATAGCAAGCTTCTAAATACATCATCATGCTTCTAATATATCAGTGCATATATCAGAGCTAAACAATTTCTGTTCAGGCTTTAAAAATCAATACAAAGTTGCATTTGTATCCTAACCATCAGCACAGGATAGATTCAGATTTTTATTCTTCTCTGAACTCCATAGATTCTTTAACTGAGTCAAATAATGAAGAAGAAAGTATATTTACAGCAGATGTTTTCAACATGCTTTATAAATATAAATTCTACATATGGCGTTAATAGACTCAAACCCAAATTTTAAACTTGGATTAATCTATTAACCAATTACACCTTATGCTTATTTCCATACTTGTTATGGCAGCCTCATGCTTTTATGGGAGAGATGTAATGGAGACAACCCTAAATCTAAAAATAAGTTTAATAAGACATAAGAGGCTGAATGGATCCATATTTGTAAAAGAAATGTAAAAAAACCCCACTGGCTACAGTTGCAAAAAACACAGTGAAGCAAAACAATATTTTGATCTATGACTCTTTCCATATTCTACAGCATAAATATGCTTTGGGATATGAATATATTAATTATGTTCCTTAAATGAATGAGCTTTGCTACGTTTCTAATCAAATGTTGACCAAATAAGATAGACTAATAAATATGAAGTTTGGAAGTGAAACTTCATGAGAGAGCAATTGTTGTGGATAAGTATGGGTTAGAAGAAAATCATTACAATTTTTGTGAACAGTCATGTATTTATGAGGGCATATTTTAGGATATCTAACTATTTGAGTACACCAATAAACAGTGGTAATGCTGTATCAAAATGAGTTTGGAATTGCAGGAAGTTTTGGGAATCATTTTGCTGATGGCTCTTTTAGGTTCTTCTATACTACCTAAATGCCATGTCATGTATCAATGGTACTTATAAACAATGTACACATTCACTTTCTAGCTATTTATTCCACCTTTTCTGCAGCAGTTCATGGTGTTTAAATGGTGATTTCTCTTCACTCTATTCACACAACAAACGAGTAAGATTGTTTGACTGAGAAAGAATGACTTGTCCTCCACAAGATGCTGAAACTGAGAATCAACTTGAATTACATGAGTGGCACAGAAGTATTAGAAGACCACTCTTCAAATAAATTAAATAAAATATATCTCAGGCCTGGCATGCAGAAGACTGGGTTCCTCTTTATGAAATGAGATAAATTCTTTTTTAGCAGAAGGATTAGGTTGTAATTAGTTTACTAATATTATATATCTAGCAATATCTAAGGGATGGTTGTAATGATCTCTAGGAAGAAATATTTCAAACAGATTAAATAGAATATGAATGAGAGTTAATATGGATTAGAATCCATATTTATCTGACAAAGTAACCTTTAGTCTCTGAAAGTTTATGCTACAAATAGACTTTAATGTCCTATACTGTTGTGTTTACATATCAAGTAACCCTAACCCTTTCTCTCTTGTGTTTTATTTTTCCTCCAAGTTCAATCAATTGTGCATCCTAGAAACATGCTTTGAGGCTGAGCTTTTGTCTTTAAAATGATTAGTACTTCTTCATCCACCAGAGATGTATTTCTCTTTTCACAAAGGAAGGGAGGCTGCAAATTGAAATTCTAGCTATTAATTTTATTCACTGCCTAGTAACAGCAGCCTGTGTGCTGCTTTTTCCCATTTTATTGCAAATGCTCCCTTTTATCGCCTTTAACCTCCTTGTCCCCAGTGGTTGCTTGAGCATTTGTTCCCAGTAATGTGCTAGGCAATCTGACATTCAGCAGCTCATTTTTGATGCCGAAGTTAAGCCCAGGTCAACACTTCAATTACAAACCCCATTTTAAGGGGTCTCAAACAGCAGAAGAAATTATTCACATTGACATGAAAAGTCTTTTCCAAGGAGAAAGGCTCCCCCATTTCCTTCACAGAGTTTATAAAAAATACTCCGAACATTTGGAGTACCATTCTACACTGTTTGTCACATAGACTCTATGTGCTTCAATCTTTTATACAGTTCTGTGGTTGCACAGTTCCACCCGTACAGTGTTTTAGCAAAAGATCATCCAAAAAAACTTATGGATGTTGCCAAAGCCAAGGAAGATGCATAGATGTTAATAGCTAAATAAAATGATGATTGAATTCTCTTTTATATCCAAGCTCACCTATCTACATTGCAATAAAATGTTCTCTAGGTGCTGAGAATCAGCAAATAAGTTATATTTATATATTCAATTCTGAAGATAAAATTGACCACACATATTGCATTACATTTTTAACATCAAATGGAATTACATCAAATGACTTCATTTATGTAGTTAACAAGGAATCTGGAAAAATCAGATTCTTATTCATTAAGCTCTGTGAAGACTTCATATAATACCATTGAACTAGTAATATATATAAGTTTCAGTGGAAGAAAATTAAAAAATAAAGAAGTCGTAGAGAAATTATCAAAATAAATGATATTATGAAATATATTACATTTCAAATACAATAAATCTCCACAAATATATATTTAAAACAGCCTACTAAAATTGGAACAGAATTGAGTAACAGATTGAGATCACCCTGTAATAATTTATTAGGAACACAAATATTATTGAACAGGTTGTAGGAGGATGGATGGCTAGCTAATACCAAAAACCCTCCAAAACAATCTCTAATTCATTCAGAAAACCAAATGATTGGAGATTAACCATGCCAATGAACCATAATTACCTGGTATGACTGTTGGAAGAAAGACTCTCCCAGGGCTGTACACTACAGCCAGTAACCGCATAGGCTCCCCCACAGCTTCCGTCCAATTTCATCAACAGGGCCTTGGCTGCATTCTCAGCTGTCTTCCTACAGTCATGGGCTCTTTTAAGCATCTGGGTGATGCTTTCATCCCTTGTTTGATCCCCTGTTCACAAGCAAATGATCAGAACAACATAATACTGGAAAAGTTCAGAAGCATTAATGTGAGCCAATGTGCTTTTAAGCAAACTTCTATGTTCCCATGATGACATTAGCACATAATGGACTTCAAAAATAATTGGGCTTAGGAAGAAGTGAAACTGGCAGTGGTACAAGGATGAACTCTCCACGAACAGTCTACACAGAGTGAGTCTTTCATCCTCTGTTCTTGCTCCTCATGTAACATCTTTGTAGGAACAATGAGATCTGAAGAAAAACTAAAGCTGTATCATGAATTCAATGGGATTCCACAAGAACCGAAGCACAACCATAATGTCTCTCTACCTCTATCCAGACTCTCCTAATTTTTTTGTACTACCTGAAATAGAACAATATTTATTCATACAAATTGTTTCATAGCTTCCAATCATTATTACCTCATATTCTGCTACTGAGAACTGTTTTGGTTAATCATTTTATTGTTTTTATTCTATGTATTAAAAAAATTATACTATGTTATAAAAGGATGTCACTGTACAATTTAAAATAATATTTATGGATTTAATTGGACACTTTTTATTTCAAAAGCCTGATATTTCATGTGAAATGTACATTTTATATAACCTATGCATCAAATGGTACAAAGTTGAATATGAAAAACCTAAAGCTGAATGTTTGGATGTTTCAACAAGACAACAATCTGAAGCGTACTTCCAAATCCACTAAGAAGGGCTTACAGGAAATAAAGATGAAAGGTTTTGAAACAGCTTTTACAGACCTCATACTGACAATAAATTCCAATAAGTGCTTTTGGTAGTGTGGAGAGCCCTAATCCCCTGCTTTATCATCCCATGTGGCTCTAGATCAGGGCATCTGCAAACTTGGCAATTTTAAAATTTGTGGACTTCAACTGATTAATTGTTCTAACTGTCAGAAAATTTCTCCTTGGTTGGTTTTCTCCTTGATTAGAAGCAGGTTACTTTTGTTCAGTCCTGATTTTCTATGAGTCAGGAATAATGTTTTCTATTTGGACATGTTATAGTTTGCATAGTTTTTATTACATAAAAATCACAAAAGCTATAATTTTTATTTCTTTTGAGTAGCTTTTGTCAAAACTATTTTGCATTTTATAAGAAATAAGAATACAATTAACTTTGGCTTCTTAAAGCTATTGTTCTAAATAGATTTTAAAATAAATAAATATGTTGTTTTCTAAAGAAACTTGTTTTCAATTTAGAAGAAAAGATTCATTCTGGAACTCTCCAGTGTGACTGTGAATAATTAATTCCAATATGCTAAAACAAAGGACAGAAATTTATTTGTCTTGTGACACTGAAATCAGATGATCATTTGATCTTTAAAAACTTCCATTTAACATATTGTTGACTGTTGAGATGCTGAGGTAATAAATTAAATCTTCAAACATGCTGTTTCCATGCTCTGAAATACTCCAGATTTCTAACTTTGGGAAACAAATTGAATGAAAAATAGCATTTTTAAAGTACTAATCGCATAGATAAAATATGTAACCTCCTCACTTAATTGTTGATGTGGCTGTTTATGGATTTTCATCTAATAACCCTATATCAAGATCTGTTATTGTTCAAAACACTTTTTCTTGCATTCTGTTATTTAACTTCCAATTGAATCATTTGTTATAACTGTACTTGGTTGTTCTAACAAGCACACAGGGAGCCATGTAATAGTCCACTATTGTAATGTTCCCTTTAAAGGTGATGGATAGCAAATAAAGTACAAATTGGATTATTAGAGAGAAAGTGATTCAATGAACACTTACCGACAGACCCAACACCTGCAGCTCTGAATTGTCCAAGAATAAGAGATTGTTCACTTTCAGCCAATGCTAGCAACAGCTCATAGGCTTCAATGCACTGTTCACTGAGGAGAGAAAAAGTCTGAATCGGTGCATGTGGGGGGAAATTAATCTACCTAATAAGACCCTACTCTGTTGAACCCTACTCTGTGGAAAACTAGCAAGTATGATGATCATTGGTGGTCTCTATGTTCCTAAATAACAGCTTGAATAATTCACATAAGTAACATAAGTAGAACATAACAACGTAAGTATAAAATAACATAAGCAGGGGGTTGGACTAGAAGACCTCCAAGGTCTCTTCCAACTGTGTTATTCTAATAATGATTCATATAAATAATATAAGGAGAACTGCATAAATAAAACTCACAGTAAACTTTTGATTATAGAATAAAAGCCTTTAATTCTGGATATTATGAAATTATAGCACTACTTTCCTAGGTTTCATTAGAGGTTCAAGACAGACACTATTTTTTTTTCAAGAAATCATCACCACACCAGTTCTAAAATCTACTTTTAGTATAGAACTAATTAGTTTAGATGAAACCAAGCCAGGTATTTTTCCCCTCCCCATGTCCTACAGCATATCAGGCATCCCAGGGTAAAATATGGGACAGTTGAATTGGATAACTAAACCTTAGAGTGGCAGAAACTCTTTCCTTGAAGCATTTCTTTTATTCTGTCTTGCTTTTGCTGGAATAAGAAATAGCCTGAATAGCTGGTAAATAACTTCCCTGAAGACATTTTCAGTGCCAAAAATATTTTGGATTTTAGCATGAATCATAACAAACATGGATTGCTTTTATTATCTGCTTGATAAACATTATGTGTTTCACTAAATTGTTCTTAAAAATAACATTTAGATACTTTGTTAAGCCTTGATGGGAAATTAAGTTTGAGTTTTAAGGTATAAGCATAAACCAAAGAAGTGCTAAATACTTTCCTTTAGTAACCATGTTGTCGTATGAACTGACAATCCATCAAAGCAAAGATACAAATTTGAAATAGAGTAATTTCCCAACTGTGAGACCTATTAAACAGTGGAATAACTTGCCCATAGGAGCTGAAACTGACAGTTTTCAAACCAAGGTTGGTAGCTATTTGTCTGGAATGATCTGAAAATTCTTGCCCTGGGATGGGGGTTGGACTAAAAAATGTCCACGCTCCCTTCCAAGTCTATCATTTGAAGTCTGTGGACTTGAAGTGGAAAATTGCCTACTTATGGTTATCTCTAGAAATTCACTTGCTAAGTAGAAAATATTAACAGCAGGCAAGAAATTAAGTAAAATAAAGAGAAAACATAATACTTTGGCGCAGAGTCCTTAAACTTTTTATAGTACAGATAGTCCTCAACTTACAATCATTTGTTGTTCAAAATAACAACAGCACTGAAAAAAGGGACTTATCGGTTTTCATAGTTATGACCATTGCAGCATCCCCATAATCACATGATCAAAATTCAGATGCTTCGCAACTGGCATGTATTTATGAGGATTGCACTATCCCAGGATCATGTGATCGCCATTTGTAACATTCCCAGACAGCTTCCAACAACCAAGTCAATGGGGGAAGCCAGATTCGCTTAACAACCGCATGATTCACTTAACAACTGTGGCAAAAAGGTTGTAAAATGAAGCAAACTTCACCTAACTGCCTTGCTTAGCAATGGAAATTTGGGGCTCAATTGTGATCGTAAGTCAAGTACTACCTGTAAATCAAACAATGTAAGAATATGTATCAGTTCATTCATTTATTTATTTTCTCATATATTCTCCATTGTTATACCTGTATTGCAATGCCAGCCTGAGGGCTGTGGCATTGGATTCATATTTTCCAACCAACATGCTCATCCTTTCAGCATTGCTCTTACACTCTTCCAGAGTTATTGTCAATAAATCATTCTGAGATTTTAAGTGCTCGATGCGACTGTGGAAAAGAAAATCCTCTTAGTTTTTATGTAGGGGTTACTGCCATCCTACTCTGTCTTAGGAGTTCTACAGCTTATACAGACAACTCTTAAGTTGAGGAAAACTAGTGTAAACCATTTTTGCTTTCCTTGGACCTATCAAAGGCTGAACAAAGTATTAGCCCTTGGAACCAAAATGGAGACAATGATCCCAATTAGGATAGCAGCAGCCATAGCTTTTCACAGCTGGTGCTTCTTCAATACCATAACTGATTGGAGGTGCATGCTCTTATGAATTTGTATGAGGCTGTGGAGTATAATCCTCTCACATGGTGGCCTGATTTGGCAATTCCTGCTTATTACTTCTCTCACTGTGATCTACCCAAATCACTCTTAAAGATTTCATACCACATTTCTCTAGAGACAACATCAGCTATTGCTATGACTTAAAGAGCAATATGGAAATCCTAACAAATCCCTTTATGACATAATACTGATGACTACATTATCTTGTTGAAAGAAAGATCATGATTAGGACTGTCCTCTTTTCATTATCATAAATTTCTATATTGCTATCCAGCTGGTATAAGCATAATTCACAAAAATCAAAATGAAATTAATAAATTAACTGAAAGAGATTATTCTTGCTCCCTCCCTCGCTCTATATATGTAAAAGTGTTTTTTTTTGATAAATATAAAATCTACTTAACATTTGTGCACTGATAATGAGTTTGCTTTTATATAGTTTTCCTAGAAAGTCAATTTTATTTCACAATATATTTTTCTATGCAGATAAATTCATGGTCCAATTATTCAATATATTCATGAGATGCTCTTTTAAAACTTCCTAACTGTGACAAACAATAAAATGCATAGTATAAATGATAAATGCGTGTTCCTAAATTATTATTTCTTAATCTTGGGAGGAAAAAAAAGATGTAGATGCTAGGTAAAACTCAGAAAAATTTTCCGTAACTTGGCTTCAAAATGGAAAAGGCCCATTCTCATGTAATTCACTTCAGCACCAACTTTGGATTAAAGTTAATATAGGGAATCTACTCTGTTGCAAAACAAAAAGTGGCTCTTCACATAAAAATGTCACCTTACCTGTTCAACCGTTCTGTTTCTACTTCAAATTCTCTAATTTTGCTTTCAGAGATAGCAGATCCATGTGAGTAGAGTGTTTGAAAAATCTCTTGAATATTGGAACAGTCTTGAAGTGAATGTGCCAGGTGTTCTGCCACACTACTGGATACCTGTACACAGGTTTTGAGAAAACTATTATAGCAATAGCACTTAAACTTATGTACTGTTTCATAATGTTTTACAGCTCTAAGTGGTTTACAATCAGCATACTGCCCCCAAACAATATGGGTCCTCATTTTACCCACCTCGAAAGGATGGAAGACTGAGTCAACCTTGAGCCTGGTAAGATTCAAACTGTCAAATTGCAGTCAACCAGCAGTGAGCAGAAGTAGGCTAGAGTAATGTATTCTAACTACTGTGTCACAACCAAATAATTATGAATATTGTTTGGATATTGTTATTATTATGATATTGGATAATGTTTTGTATCTTGTATAAATAACAGGAATAGTCATTAAAATTATTTTATCTTCTGGAGATTGAGCCACTGCTCAACTCAGATTTAAACATGTTGGAATAACAAAGGAATAGGGTGGGGAAGAAATATAAGCACAGTAGAGTTTTCCTAGAAACTATATTATTCATTTTGGCCTTCAAGCTCAAAGCAATGAACAAAACGAATTAACAAAACTTCACTGTAAATCTGCTTTAGATGTTCACATCATGGCTGGATTAGCCTGCAACTTCTAGAATGAATGGCCAAGTAGAAGAAGTACTAAGTACTTGAAAAAATAACATTAGAAGAAATAGCCATTTCTCATTGTTCTCTAGTTTTGTAATTAAGTGCATTCCTAATAATTCTATCATCTCTTAAGCAATGATAATGCCATTACATGAAAGTTGTATATTAATTTTGTCAACTCTGTTCAACTGAGTCTAGGAAAACTGAACATTTTTAAGAACTATTTTCAAAATATTCTATCAACATACAAAGGAAAGGAAATGTTGATGGGGAGAGGAATTATAAAGATTCCAGACGCAGTTCATATAGTGATTTATTGTTTGAATTTTCTCTAATATTGGTCATATAATTTTTAACAGAGCCACATAAAAATATAACTCCTGAGTATGTATTTTAAAGGTGTTCCATTTGAATGCTTGCTCTCTCTAAAAAGAGCTGCAGGAAACATAGATGTTTACTGCAGAATCCAAATGCATGATTGTGTATATTTTATATCTTTATCCTGAAAGATAAAAGAAATTTAGTTTTCATACTTCAGAAAAGAGGTACCAAGAACATGAACCCTTAAATTATAAAATTTAAAGCCCTAGTGAACTTGCTTGGTTTAAGATAAGAGCTGCTTTTATTTCTGTGACATTCATACAATCTTGATCTCATGGCTGTCAACTACTGTAAGCTGCTAAATATGTACTTTGTGTGAATATTATACTTACTCCTATGCTGCTGATTTCTGATCCCAGGACAGGACGGTCAGATGCTGAAGATTCTGATCTCGTCTTTGAAAGCTTCACTCTCTCCGCAATCTAGAAACAGTTAAAGTAGGACAGGAAATCAATCACAAAAATGAGTTTTTATGGAACCCACATAATTGTGGGCCCCCCCTTTTTTTTTTTAAGAACAAGTTTTATTGATTTTTTGAAGACAAATAAAACATAACACATAAAAGTATAAAACCTCCTTTCTAAGAATTACTTATAAATTTTAACAAGGCAAATAAAGCATTATTTTTTTAAAACATAGTTCCACATTATCACATTTCCATTTACACATATATATCTTTTCCAAATTTCTCATTATTTTTCCCTTCACTTTTATTCAATTATATTTCTTTCTATCAAAGTTTTAGTAATTCTCAATCAGTCATAAGCACACAAAATACATAACCTAAAGCAAAACATTGGAAAAAAAAACCTCCTTAGTTATCATTTATACATGTCTTTTCCCAATTTCTCTCCCTTTGATTTCATTTCTCCAAGATTTTATTAATTTACAATCAAACATAAATAATCAACACACAAAACATAAAACATAAAACTTCTTTTGAAAAGTGACTTGGCCCCAGGTTACATCTTTTTTGACAGACCTAAATCAAATTCATGCCCACCTTATATACCCTTCATATCTTATTAACCATTTTGTATTTTCTATATAACTTCTCCCATCTTTTCACTCTCGTAATTATATTTTATTTAGTTCATCTTATTTCAAAGTCATTATACTTATATCTTTTGTCCGTTCTTTACCAAACATCTATTTATCTCTTCTCTTTAACAAAAAATTTCCCCTGTAATCACTTTTGAAGTATGACGCCTTCTCCTAAAATAAAGCTTAAAATAATACATAATTTCCATCCTGATTCTGCTTAGTACATTCTACATATTAAATCTTAAAATAAAAGAATAGTAAACTTATAGTATAGTTAAATGTATAATTTCTATTCTAATTCTAATTCTGATAAGTACATTGTTTTAGAATAAAAAAATAAAATACTAAGGTTATAATAACATTAAAACAGTAACAAATTAAACTATAACTAAGCATTAATCATTTAACACATTCTCCTAATATTTTATTAAATATCAACATCTATCATTATTAAACATTAATATTTTATTAAATATTCCAATAAACTATTTCAAATGCAAATACTACAATACTATCTTATGCACTCTTGCAGAATCTTCTTTAATTATACACTATCCATCATCCTTCGTCTCTAAAAAAAACTTTCTTTTTAAAATCTTGTTCTAGCCCGTGGCTTTTTTTTTCTTTTTCCCTCCCTTTCTTCTCCAATCTGGTCTTTTTGCCCACCCCTTCCTCTCCCCCTTTTTAAGTTTCCCTCTCTGTTGTAATTCTCTTTTCAATTCCTTTCTAACATTGTACCTTCTTTTCACCCTATTTTTCTTTTTCTTGGTTGTTTTATTAAATCTTAAATTCTCATTTTTCCTTCCTCTCTTCCCATTTTCTTTCTTAGTCAAACTTTTTAGTCCATTAAAGATGGCTTCTTCCTTTTCTTCTTCTTCTTCTCCTTCTCCTTCCTCCAGGATTGGCTGGTACGTAGAATGGAAAAATGGAAGGCAGCTCCCAAGGAATCCTTGCCAGTTTGTTGTCTTTCTTTTAATTTTTCATATTCCATTTTCAGTTCATCAACCGATGGTACCATTATAGGTTTTTTAAAAACAACCCAGATGCTTTCAATCTTAAAGTAATTTCCAAATGTCAGAGTTATCAAACAATCCAAACAAACAAAAATCATTTCCTCTTCTTCTCTTTACAGTTTTTCCTCCAGGGGTAAAATCCCAAATGTATTTTAAAAGCCGTATTACAATTAATTGATGGTCTTGTAATCTTCAAGGCGTCTCCAACAAAGTTTAAAAAAATTTTTTTTTTAGTCCTCTCCTTCCCACTTATAACAAAGAGCTTATTTTTACCTTTAAAAAGCAGGTTTTTCTGTGCTCCTTTGCTTTCTCCGTAAGGAGGGGGAGTGAGCTTTCCTTCAGCACTTTCGCCGATGTAACAAATTCTTTTGGAAACAAATGTATCAATCCAAAGTTAGGTTTCCAGGGTGTTTTAAAAGTAACTTAATGTCCTGGTTCAGCCAAGAAAACTCCTTCTGGCTCTTCCTCCTGCACAATCTTATCCAGTTGAAGATTTCTTTGTGGCTGCCATTACTGACAGCCGCTCCACCGTCTCAGGAAAAAGGAGTCTAGCTGGCTGGGGAAGGGGGGTGCAATATCCCCAGACCCCTGCCTGGATCTCCTCTGTCTTCCGCTGCTCCTTCAGGGCAGCGACAACCCCCAAATCCAGTTTGAGAGAAGCGGATTCCTGCCGCCGCCGAAGCCTTGCAACCGGAAGTCAATTGTGGGCCCCTTTACAATATCTTCTAAGATTCTCCTCATTTCAATCAGGTATCATGGTTCAGAAACTCAATCTTAAAATGCATATATAAGCTAGAATGTGTGTTATGACCAAACAAGGGTGAAATTTCTTACAAAGTTATTTCTCCTGCTGGTTCAGGACCATTGTAGAATAGTAGCACAACAGAGCAGCAAAAGTAAGCAATAATATCCTAGGACTCACCTTAGCAATGGGGATATCATTACTACTGCTGCTGGTGCTTAATTCTCCAGTACTAGGATTAATGGGACGGTTTGCAGAAGTGAGGCGACCTGGACTTGATGGGCCTGTTGCCTGGACACTCTGTAATCGAGTCTGCAGTTCTCTGACCTACAAAAATATAATTATGTAAGCCAATACTATTTCTCTATTTTCTTTAACTTGATTTGGTAATGTAAGAGAAACCCAGTTCTGCTTCAAGTTGGGATAATTGATAATAACAAACCTTCAATATTTTTGATTCAAAAGCTTTCCCTTGACTCTTGATATCACAAAGGGATACTTATTTTTATATTATTTTACCTAACATTATCATATTTTGAAAACATTTTCTGTCTATAGAGAAAGCATATATTGAAGATACAGCCAATGGATTTCTCGCAAGAAGCATAAAAGGTGTATGGCATGGATAATTATCTTACAGAACTTTTAGACAGTATCGTTTTTTTAAAAAACATAGCTGACAAAAAAAAAAATAGGGACATAGTTCCAAATCGATTAAAACATTGTGTCTGCCCATAATCCAAATTTCCAAAAACCAATGAAATAACTGGAAGCATAATTTTATGTAAAATGACAATTTTATTGATTTTCTCCAAGTAGAAAGCAAAGTATATAAGAAATCTCAACTTTATGTGTTGCTTTAGTTTTCTCTTTAGGAAATAAAATAAACAGGTCAATTTTTCACTGGCAAAAGATAAAATCACTTCACTAGAGAATTGGGAATAGTGAAAAATCAGTGATGAGAAAAACTGGACTACAGTTAATGAGTGGCAATAAAATGGACAAAAATATGCAGAAAGTTAAGGAATTTGTAAGATGAACATGAATTTGAAACAAACTATAGATATAGATGATTCTCCAAAAAGCAATTCTTGAAAAGTTAAGTTTGTTTTGGAAAAGTCAGACCTAAACTAACAAAGCTTATTAGATTATGAAGTTGAGAAAACAAACATCCAAATATGTTCAGTTAATTTGTTATCAAGATAAAGGGTTCCTTATCAGATTTTAAAAAATCAGTTTAACAGGATTCTTATCTTAGGATACATATTGTACTGTCTCCATTTCTACAACCCTGTAATCCCTTAATTCTTTTAATTTGGGGTAGAATTGAAATAGTACTGACTATTTCAAACTAAACTTGTGTTTTTAACTATTGAGCAAAGTAAAAGGAAAACAAAATCCAGGGTCTACCTCAAAAGACTTGGTTGAAGATGGTCTTGATACCTTTCCTAAATGTGAAAGGAATGGAAGGTAGGACCATCTCCAAAGAAGGGAATTCCATAATACCACTCTGCTGTTTATTAAAGCAGACACATCCTTTTTCGGGTTCATTCAGAAATTTTGGGGGAAAATGCTTTATGAAAAGGCAGAGAGATGCTTAGCTTTTGCAAGTTCTGAAGCATTTCAAAGTAATCACAGAATAATGTAAAAATTCTGATCTTAAGACTTGCAGCAGATACTTAATAAAAACAGAACTTGGCACTTTTCATCTGCAATATCACTCTGAAATAAGACTTCAGAAATTTGTGTTGAGTAAACAAAAGTTCAAAAATGAATGAGTCATCATTGTGAATTATTATATTTCAAACCTTAAAAAGAATCTTGATAAGAAATTTTTTCCCCGGACAAATGGGTAACTGCAGAAGAGAGATCACTTTGTTTATTATTTAAGATAGTTAGGAAAGTAGCCTTAGTGAAATTATAATTTTTGAAGATTTTCTGAAAAAATGACTAAATTAGTTGGGAAGTGGCATGTAGCATGAAGTGTCCACTCTAAACATCATTTTTAGTTATATTCACCAGAATGCCACGCCGGACAAGCCTTTTTAGGGGGGGGAAACATAAATGGAGGCTTTATTTTGGTATTATGCTTGGTATAATGGCCAGAAAAATAAAGTTAAATTGAATAGATAGAAGATGTCATGGAGGTTAGATTCAGGGTATCACATCTCATTTCTTTTGGAAACACAGAGATTTTTTAAATTGTACTTTACTGAAAAGAACAAAAAGAAGTGTTATAAACATTTAACCACAATAGGAAATTGTTCCACTAAAACTTCATTAGCTGAACTACTGAAAGAAGCCTCATGAACAATGGCAAACTATATGAAAGCAAGACATATTTTAAAGCAGAAATGGTTTATCTTTATACAGTATTTCAACTGCATCAATGAAACCAGTGAGAAAGAATTTTAATGTTATGAAATCAAACATAAATATGATTGAAAATACATAAAATGTCAGTTAGAAGAGGGGACATTTAGATCACTTCATTGTTAACTGACTGGGCCAGATATTTCTATCATTTATCCAATACTATTGAGATATTGTCTGAAGTGATTTTCAGGAAATAAACTGTATCCTGGAAACCTTGCAGAAATATTTGATTGCTGGCATACCTCATCAACATGTCATATTGTTCCATCTTATGGCTCCATAGTCAATATTATATATATCCTCTTAATCAAAGTAATAACTGAATAGTCTTACCATCAAATGTTAATAATTAAGAAACGTGGGCATACAACCTCCTGTGGCTTGGCATCATTTAGGAGTATAAGGTACATGGTAAATAACCATGTGCCAACATAGAATATAATTTGATATGTATTGAAGAACAAGTTAACTTAATACAAAGAAAAAAAATCTATTGGTCATGACAGCAATAATAAAAACAAAAGTTCAATTAATGTACAATAGATAATTCTTCAGGTTCATAAAGTCAAATAACATAGAGATACGCAACATTAACAAATTGCTGAACATTGTTTCTAGTTTCCCAGATGAGAAAAGAGCTAGCATATTAGATTTACTTTCCTGATTGTTTACTTTTCCAGTTTTCAGGGCTTTCATATTTTTTCAAAAATAAAATAGATGCTTTTATCTCCAATATGTTTACTAATAACATAGATATGAATGATTTGTACCTTTGATCTAAAACAGATGTTCAACATGTTTATTTATCCACGTTTATTTTAAACAGAAGATATTGTGTATTTACAAGTATACACACAGTACTACAGATCAAAGCAAGAGCAGATCCGTTTAGAAATTGCTCACATATTTCCATGCCCTTATATATAAATAGGAACCACATAGGTATACAACTTCAGCCTGATTTTTAAATTTTTTTTAACCAAAATGTATATATTTTAAAAGATCTATATTTAATGTATATGAATTTGCAAATATTTCACATAGTATTGTATTGTATTGTATTAATATATAATGCAATATCACATATTAATATAATCAATTTATAAACAGAATTACTAAGCAATATGCACATTTCAGTATAAATGTTTTTTACAGATAGCAAACAACTGCCCTTTTTATATGGTTACTCTGCAAAGAAGTAAAGCTACATTATGTGCACCATAAAAAAAATTAAGTAATTACCTCATTTGCTAATGACCTTGAAGAGGTACATGTCATTTCTTAGATATTATACTCAAAAATGGAACAAACTGTTAACTGAATACATTAAATATCTAAATTAATTAACCTTCTAACAAGCCTCCAAAACCCAACTGAGAGCACTTTGTTTGATTACAGATACTGGACTAAAGTAACAGCCCTATTGATTTTTTAAGTTTCAACTTCTTTTATGTACCCAATTTAATGTGTACAGAAGAAAAACTAAATTTAAGTAAGGGTTTCTTTCTCATCCCCTAGGGAATATCCCATTTGGTTAGAGTTGCACATATAAAATATTTAGCAGGTCAAAGAAAACATTAATTTGTGTGGCAGCTATAGTCTGTATTACAAATGCAAATAAGCTCCCTAGTGCATACCATTACATCATGTGCCTGACATGGACATTTGTTACAGACAGATTCCTCTAGGGAAAAATAAACTTACTGTTAAGCAAATTAGCATTAGTTTAGAGTACAAGGCTTCCCTAATTTTCAATACGAAAGGAGGAAGAAATGAAGAATAAAAATTCTGAATTTAGTGATCAGAAGCCTATGTTTCAATTTTTATGTTATAGACCAAAATTTACTGGTTAACGATAGTAAAACAAAAAAAAACTATATTACTTTTGCTTTTATACTAAGTGAGAATATTTCTTCCAGGGATGAAGATCAATAATTTTAGTGCAGTATCTATTCTGATTAAAAGCACAGGGGTCAAAATGTTATTTTATATCTTTAATTACCATAAAATGTGATAAGGATCAAGGTTCAAAATGGATTTAGATTCATTCATGGAGTCTCTATTAAAGAGAAGAAATACATGGAACCTTCCTATTCAGATTATTGCCTTTCAGTTTGGGTTATGGGTAGTCACTATAGAAAGTAGGATAACTTGATTAGACAAACCAGGGGCAGAACCTTACAGACAACATTCTAGACAGAACCATGGACCACATTCAGATTTTGGCAGGCTCCATTAGGACCCAATATAAATACTTCTCCTGGAATTTCTTTTTCCTATGCTACTACCAATTCTTTCCCCAAATACTGAAATGTTCCTCAGCATCCCATTGATTATTTGTTTGGTAAACTTCAAGGAAGTGCCATCACACTAGGACTAACATGATAGAAGGCTATCTTGGTGCAGGTTGTCCTATAGTTTTTTCACCAGCGAATGGCATTTCTCCACAGCCCACTAAACATTTGTATCAAAAATTGTGTATGGCCACGTGTGTTTATACATAGGCATGTGGTATTCAGCAGGTTCGGACCAGTTCTGGAGAACAGGTAGTGGAAATTCTGAGTACTCAGGAGAACTGGCAAATACCACCTCTGACTGGAGATTTTACAGTATCTTTCCCATGCCATGCCCACAAAGCCACGCCCACAGAACTGGTAGTAAAAATGTTTGAATCCCATACATATATACAGCATCAGAGAAATAATTGCAACTCTCTTTACTCAAGCCCTCTAATTCAAATAAGGTTAAATAAATTAAGATAACTTTTATTGTCATTTTTATTTTTACTATGAGCACATTGGCCCACATTAAAATGCAGTTCGGTTGTCTACTCTCAAGAGAAAGTGTATATCTACCCAAACACATACATAACATACATGTACACATGCTATATATATAAATATATACCTGCACCATATGTCTGCACCACTCATACCACATGTATTAATTACTGTCCATTTTACATAGCAAAAAGAGGGAATGTGAGAGTTCACAAGATTGATGCTGTGACTGAATGTAGTTGTTCTACTTCATATCATGAAGTTTCTTCCCAGAAGGTAACAAGGAAAACAGGACATGAACAGGATGTATAGTATCCTAAACAATCCGTGGACTTTGCTCAAGCATGACTTATATGCTAGTCCTGGATAGAAGGAAGTGAATTACCAAAGATCTTTTCTGCCATCCTCACCACTCTCCATTGCCTTTCTGTCCACATCAGTAATGCTTCCAAACTAGACAGTAATGCAATATGAGAAGATGCTCTCAATCGTCCCTCTATAGATACTGATTAAGGAGAGGGAAAGGAAGATGAAGTTTTCTCATGCAACGAAGAAAATGCAGGAGCTGCTGTGTCCGGTTCAGCAGTGTCTCACTGTTGGGAGACCTAGCTAGCCTACTCACTAGCTGCACACCAAGAAACCACCTCCACAAGCGAATCATTAATACATAGAGGTGTGTGACCTCTCTATATAAAGTAGCGCCTATGATTTAAAATTAAGTCATTTTATTTAAAAACATCTCAGTTCAAAACTAAGGTTAGTTTCTTTTTCATTTCAATCTGGTCATTTCTTCTATTGCTTTCTGATAGCTACTCTATTTACTAACCTCATGGTTAAAAAAACAAGTGAGTTTCATTCATAACTACAAGGAATACAATTTGCCCTATTAAGACCAGCTGTTGAAGTTCAGGACAAAAAAAAAAGCATGAGGGAAATAAAGGAATTTATAAAGTGGAGGGGGGCTTAAATGCTGACTCTCAGGGAAAAAATTGCATACTTTCCAGTCTTGCAATTAAATCTGTTTCAACTGTTGGCACAAAACACTTTTTGATTGCTTCATAGATAGTTTGCCAAGCTTCCCTTTTCTGGATAAACCAAGTTCACATATTGTACATAATGTCTTCTGATATAAAAATCAGCATTAGGTTGGATCTAAAGGATAATCTAAGGTCCTTGAATAGTAGAAGTACAGATCTGAATAGAATCATTCTTTGTAATAAATACAATGCATTCCATTATTATTGAATTGTTTTTGTTAAAATTAAAAAAACTACAGCCCCATAATCTACTTTTCAGTAATAAAATCCCTCACAAGGTAGATCGTAAGAAAATCAGAAGAAATAAAAACGAATTTTGCAACGGAGCAATTTTTTTAGCCAAAAACAATATTTGGCTGCTAAGATGAACTAATAGATGAACAACATTTGAAAGCTGCAGAATGGAATAAAGTGACCGGGAAAAATTGAGGCCATCTGCTACTTTAAATCTATTTTCTACAATTTAACATACTGCAGCTATGGTTAGGCTAATAGAATTGGAAGATATGAAGGCAAAGGAAGCTGTTTTAAAGTTTTCATTATCAGGTAGTAGAGAAAGCTGAAAGCTTTGGTATGTAATTCCTTTCTCTAAAATGGGCACAAAGGAAAGTCTAGCTTCACACCTTAGCTTGAACTTATTTGTAATTTAAAAACAAATGCAGAGACAAGTTTAAGTTTCTGCTTTTTTGTGTGATGGACTGATTGGGTGCCTTCAGCTCAGAATTGCTGCTTTGGTACACTGACAAGAGAACAACTTTCGAACAATTGCATACTCCTGATCTATGCACTTTTAAAAGGTTTCTGCTCTACTGCTCTAATTACACCATACACTTGATTAGATATGCAATATGTTTCTGGGGCTAAAAAACGCATTAAATTGTGCTGAATAGAAGTTTTGATAGTGAGATTATTTGTATAGCAGAACAGCAGATCCGTAAAAAAAAACAAATGAAAGAATAAGGAATGCATTCAGAAATTACTATTTTTAGTGGCTCAAACGAGAAGGAAAATTATAGAAGTTTGCTGATGTTAATTCCCATATCCAATTTATGTGAAAAATGAAGCCACTGAGAAGTAAATACATAGCTATATGTATTTGTATAAAAATGTTCAATGCATACATCATACATATTAAACATCCTGCTTTCAAAAAGTTCCTGCTCCACATATGACTAAGTACACTCTTCAAAATATCAGTGAAGTCTGATTCAGCCCTACCCTAACACTAGATAAAGATAAAGGTTCCCATTGCATATATGTGCTAGTCGTTTCCAGCTCTAGGGGGTGGTGCTCATCCTGTTACAAAGCTGAAGAGCCAGCACTGTCCGAAGACGTCTCCATGGTCATGTGGCCGACATGACTAAATGCTGAAGACGCACGGAAGGCTGTTACCTTCCCAACCAAGTGGTCCCCTATTTTTCTACTTGCATTTTTTACATGCTTTCAAGCTGCTAGATTGACAGAAGCTGGGACAAGTTACGAGAACTTACTCCGTTCCGTGGTGCTAGGGATTCAAACCGCCGAACTGCAGACCTTTCTGATCGAAAAGCTCAGCGTCTTAGCCACTGAGCCATTGTGTCCTTTACCCTAACACTAGTAAGACAGAATTAATTTTTTGCATTTTCAGAAGTCTTTTCCACGTAATCCTTTATATACAATGGCGTAACTATAGAAAACTAGTCAGCAGTACCAAATTGCTAGGACTATAACTTCAGCTGGCAGATTTTTTTAAAAAAATTGTTGACTAGATCATTAAAGGCAGAACTGTTTGTTTAATTGGGGAAAGCACCAGTCTCCTAAAAGATGCTAGTGTTTTGTTATCCTCTATATTCTATTAAACTGGAAAACCCTAAGGCAGATCAGATGTTCTGTTTCAAGCCATCCTCCCTACAATTAACTCTGAACATGTTCAGAAAGCCAATTTTTTTTCCAAATTATAATACGTACCATTTAGCTTGATATTCTTAATTATTTTTATCTGGAATACTATGTGTGATTGTTGCCTTCCTGTTGTCTTCTTTATGTAGAGAATTTTGGCTTCATTTATTTAAAAATGGAATTTCTGAGTAAAAGTTTCCCAGGCACCAGAATACAGATTCATTGTGTCTCTAGGAGATTCACAAGATTTTGCTAAATTCTGTATTTTTAGATTTGGGGAAGGAGGATAGAAAGTACCTTCCTTTATTTTTATTAGAGCTGAGGTAAAAACCAATATGGAAGTGTAAGAATTCTCCATTTGGACAGATTGGAATTACTTTATGTAATTACGTTTTATTGGCAATTTTAGCAACACTAGGAAAAAGAAGAATCAGCCAAATTATTAACCTGCTACAACTTATGACCGAGGAGATAGATAGATAAATAGATAGATAGATAGATAGATAGATAGATAGACAGACAGATAGATAGATGAAACAGCTCTTTATTATAGCAACTACATTTTTCTCACCAAATTAGATGTCAATCAAGAAACCTCACCCTTCTGCGTAATCTGTCTCGTTCTTCACGGATAGCATTCATGGTGGCCTTAGTTCTGTTTAATTCTTCTTCCTTGCTGCACAGCATAGCCGTTAAGCTTTCATTCTCTTCCCTTAAGCCTGCCAATTCCTTCTCCCATTGGGACCTTTCTTCAGCCAAATTTGGGTACAAATCTCGCCCAAGCACACCTTCAATCTCCTCAACTGTCTGAAAAACATAACAAATGAAAATTTAGAGGAGCATATCATGAAGAATCTCTGAATATACACATTCGTATTAGTTCACTAATGTTTAGTAGATAATTTTTGTTTAAACACATTTTTGATCATTTATACTACCATTTTAGTCCTTTGTCAATAGATGAGTTCAAACATAAGAGGAAACATTTATTAAAAACATACTGTTGCTACTATTCCACATCCTTCCCCCAATTTGTCTAGATTGATTTGAATTAATCTTTTATGAAAATCACTGTTTTTACTCTTATGGCATTTAGGACTATTGGGACAACTGAAAGAAAAGGGGTAAGTATCTATGTATGTGTGTGTGCATATGTGCGTGTGTGTGTGTATACACAACACACACACAGAGTATATCTGTTATTCTGGCTATATCTATATGCAGCCAGAATAAAAAAAACAAAGTAAACCAAAAACCCCCCCAAAAGTCTTTTCTAAACCAGAGTTCCTTAAACTTCTTGTGTTTATAAGCATGTCATCTTACACAGAAAAAATATACAATATAAAACATACTCAATGCAAAAAAAAAAAGAATAGCAATGCCACAATGTAAAGAAAAGGAATGAAGAAATTGGTAACATTAAATTGCTGTTTAGGGTATCCAAAACAGCTTAGTCTTCAAGAGCTTTCAAAAGACCAGTGAAGACGGAACCAGCCAGATCTCTTCAGGGAGGCTGTTCCAGAACGTTGGCATTGTAAAAAAAACAAAAACACCTCCTTGCCTCAGCCCCTCTCACACTTTCTCAAAATGTGGGATCTGCAGCAGTTTCTCCTTGGAAAAAAACGTTGGTTTGAATGAAACTGTAGAAGGCAGTACTATAGGTAAGCAGCTATCAAACTAGGAAGAGTTTTATAGAATAGGACAGTGGTGGCTAACATTTTGGGCTCCTGTGCCAAAAATTGTGTGCACGCTTGAGGGCGTGCGCTCGCGTGCCAGCACCCAGAAGGCAATGCGTGTGCTCCCCCATGCCCCCTGCGCATGCACATGCATTTTTGGCCTCCCAGAGGCTTGAGGAAGACCTTTGCAGGCTGATAAATGGGCCTGTTTCATCACTTCCAATCTTTCCGGAAATACAGGAAGTGATGAAATGGGCCTATTTTTTGTCCTGCAAAGCCTGCAGAGGCCTTCAAGCCTCTGGGAAGCCAAAAATGGCCTCAAAAGGGGTGAAAATTAGCTGTGAGGTGCGTGTATATGCAGTGAGGTAAGTTTGCCTGTGGCTTGTCTGCCAGCACAAATGGCTCTGCATGCCACCTGTGGCACGTGTGCCATAGGTTTGCCATCATGGGAATAGAAACACTTACATTGGACTTGAAAATCATCTGGCAAACAATGAAAGCTGTGTAAAACAGCGTTGTTTTCTCCCAACACAGAGACCAAAATTCTCAATCTCTTCTCCCCCCAAACATTTTTGTGGATATTTATTTAATTAACTCAGAAATGGACAAAAACTTACAAAGGAAACAAATCCAAAATATATGCAGATATCTCTCCCCCTACCCCCCAAAGATAGCTGAACAGACATTTTCTTGGTTTTCTTGGAAGAATATGTTAAAGCATTTCCCTCAGATATATATCTCTTTACTAAGCCAATATGAACAGTAAAAAGCCAACAACTGGTTGAAAAACTAAAAATAACTTTAGGCATTTTGAAGAGTAAGATAAAGGAGACCATGCAAATCAGTAGGTATTTCTTTAGAGCTAATTTCTAAAGAAATTTTAAGTATTTCTATGAATTTGTTGATATAGATTATTTACAACTATGTTTTGCAAGACAATACTTGTTACAACTTATAGTTATTTACAGTATTAGATTCATAACAGCAGCTGGAATTCACATGCTGATGTTGTAAATGCTACAAATTTTATACTGTCATGTACAATGCCATGTATTAAAAGCCTCAGTGGCACAATGGTTTAGAGTTCTGTACTGCAGGCCACATCTGCCTGAAATTTGGCAGTTCGAACCCCACCAGGCTCAAGGTTGACTCAGTTTTCCATCCTTCCAAAGTAGGTAAAATGAGGAGCCAGTTTGTTGGAGGCAATATGCTGACTCTGTAAAACCACCTACAGAAGGCTGTAAAGCACTATAAAGTGGTACATAAGTCTAAGTGCTATTGCTATTGTTATTCACTTCTTTGAAATAACAGTGATTTACCTGAAAAGAAAACAACTCAAATTTGCTTAAAATTTGTAATTGTGATACTCTCAACTCCTTTCTATTTAATTTTTGTAACTTTCTTGGGCTGCACTTGCCTCCAAATATATTCAGCTATGTTTAAGACTCAGTCAAGAGGAAATTGTACTTTTTAAAGATAAAAAGGGCCTATTTCGTTCAGATCGTTATGCTAATGTAAGCAATACTAAACCATTGACATTTGTAGAACATATTTGCTCAGTAGGCAATAAAGTACATGAAACATTCTAATTAAGCTCTAAAATGGGTAACAAAGTGCATTCCACTTAATCAGTCGATATATTAAGTGGACTTACTGCTGCTGTCATTAATTAAGAAAAAAATGTTACTGTTAACTGAATGAACTACCACTTACTAATGCAAACACTACAGGTTCCTTATCTGGTATAGACACAGTCTAAAAGATGTTCTGTATAATCATTAAAATAGCAGTAACTTATGGCAGTTTCAATTTGAATAAATTTGATGCATTTTACTGACTATTTTGTCTGCTATGCAATAAAGCTGACCCAAAGGGCTTGGGAATAGCCAATTGCAACTTCAATCTGGAATTCAGGGCACTCTCCTGAATTTCCCATTCTTTTCATCTCATTCCAGGAATAAAACCAAGATACAGCTGCTCATTTCAGCTCTCTTAAGAAGCTGAATGCATGTAGCCAGACAGCTTATCAATGTCTGGGACAGCAGCACAGAAAATGTTGGAGACCTGTTCATTTTTGCAAAAGCAAAGTTTTAAAAGAAATTTACTATTTTGTCACCAATCAATTGACAGCTGGCTTCATTTGACAAGAGTTGTTAGTATGAAAACTTTGACATTCTGAAGAGCACTAAATCTGCTGTCTCTGAGCAGATAATTAGGCCTGGAGCAGTTAAGTAATAAAGCAGTGCCGTGTAAATATCTTCCCCCCCTCCCCCCAATTGAACTGGAATGGGAAAGCCATCAGTATGAGATGACAGGAGCATTTTCCTTGGTCCTCTGTAAAGATAGGCAGAACTTGCAATCTGTCCTTTCCCTTTATACTTTTGTCAGATATGGTGTGTGGCTGTTGTTGAGGTAATTCCCCATTAGGAGAATGAGCGCACACAGGGAGACGTAGTGAGAGTGGTGAAGAATAACACACAACCAGCACACAGATACACTGTATAGTAAAATGTAGGTTTTTACTTCCAGTAAACGGTTAAGCAAAGTCCAAACACAGTCCAAGTCATACACAGTTAAATCAGTCAGTTTTCAGTCCATGGATAATCCAACTCAAAGTCCAGTATCAGAAACAGTTCAGTAACAGACTTCCATCAAATCCAAGAACAACTATGATCAGCAACAGTCAATAGGGAAAAATTCAGGAACCAAAAACAGCAACACTATCACCAACAGGACAGAACAACCGAGGTTTCTGGCTCCATCTTATGTCCATTTGAGGAACCACACCCAATTACAGTTTTAGCATTCCCTTAAAGAGACAGTATTAAAATGTCTATTCTGGTTTATATATTTTCCAGCCCAACTGTTAGGTGACTTACATTCCTAACAGCTGTGCATGTGTTCTTTAGTCTGATTTCAAAGCTACAGTTAGTATCATTAAATTCTGAGTATGTCTGCAAAATGGCAGGAACATTGATTAATAACTAATTAACTGTTTGTAGGAAGACATGTTTCTGTATTATCGTAATGGTGTACTCATTTTTAAAATTTCTCTAAATATTTTTTAAATGTTTTGACCAAAGCAAACCTTCTTCTCTTGTATTTTTTAAAATGTATCATTATAATTCTAATTGCTATTACTATCCACAACTTCTCATTTCTAACCTGGTATTTTATACGACAGCACAGATTTAAAGGTGACCTATACAGATTACCTTTAAATCAAAATTCAGGAGCCTCCCCTCAGCTTTTCAGATTCTGGATGCATGAATGAACTTCATTTATGAAGTATGAAAAAAGGAATAAAAACAAAATCCTTTTGGAATAAACAATTTTTACACAATAGCATTTACCTCTTTGAACAAGAAATACAGCACATAGAAAAATAAGGTGCATATCAGGCCATGATATGCGACAGAAACAGCTCTGGGGGCTCTTTTTAATGATCTCTAATGTGAGTGAGACTGGGGTATTGAACTGTTCTTGCTCTGCTTGACTTTATAACACTGACCATGATATCCATCTGAAATGGATCTAGGGGTTGGGATGGGGGACACTGCATTGTGCTGGTTCACTTCCTGTCTCTGGGACCATTCTCAGTTGATGTTGTTGGGGCAAGAGGTCTGAACCCTTGCTTTGTGGGTTCCATCAAGGTCAGTACTTTCTCTGTTCCTGTTTAGCATCTACATGAAACCACTGGGGGAGATCATCCATTACCTTGGGATAAGATATCATCAATATACTGATTATGTTTGGCCATGCATCTCTGTCCATGGTGAGTTAACCAATGTTACAACCACCCTCTCATGGTGCCTGAAGGGTGTTGAGGTCTGGATGAGGAGTAACAGACTAAAACAGAATCCTGGCAAGATGAAGTGGTTATGGGCTAGGCCTCTTTGGCTCTCAGAGAATGACCATCTTTGGTCATGGGTGACGTTGCACTACCCCAGACCAAATCAATGCATAATGATAAACAAGACTCCCCATCATATTGCTTTTCTAAAAGACCCTAAAACATGGCTTTGTCAGCAGGCATGGGACCATGAATGGAGATGAAGCCAATTAGTGACTGATAATAGAATAGAATAGAATAGAATAGAATAGAATAGAATAGAATAGAATAGAATACTTCATTGGCCAAGTGTGATTGGACACACAAGGAATTTGTCTTGGTGTAAATACTCTCAGTATACATAAAGAAAAGGTACATTCGTTAAGAATCAAGAATCATAATGTACAACACTTAATGATAGTCATAGGGTACAATCAACAATCAAATCATACAGTCAATATAAATCATAAGGATACAAGCAACAAAGTTATAGTCCTACAATCACAAGTGGGAGGGGATGGGTGATAAGGAGTGGTGAGAAGATTAACAGTAATAGTAGTGTACACTTTATAAATAGTTGAACAGTATTGAGGGAATTATTTGTTTAGCAGAGTGATAGCTTCCAGGAAAAACCTGTTCTTGTGTCTAGTTCTGGTGTGCAGTGCTCTATAGCGTCTTTTTGAGGGAAGGAGTTGAAACAGTTTATGTCTGGGATGTCTGTAAATATTTTCACAGCCCTCTTTTAGACTCGTGCAGTATACAGGCCCTCAATTGAAGGCAGGTGGGTAGTAATTGTTTTTTCTGCAGACCCAATTATCCTCTGAAGTCTGTGTCTGTCCTGTTGGGTTGCAGAACCAAACTAGGCAGTTATAGAGATGCAGATGATAGACTCAATAATTCCTCTGTGGAACTGTATCAGCAGCTCCTTGGGCAGTTTGAGCTTTCTGAGTTGGCACAGAAAGAACATTCTTTGTTGTGCTTTTTTGATGATGTTTTTGATGTTAGGTGTCCATTTTAGGTCATGTGATATAGTAGAACCTAGAAATTGGAAGGTCTCTACTGTTGATACTGTGTTGTCTAGTACTATAAGAGGTGGTAGTATGGAAGGGTTTCTTCTAAAGTCTACCACCATTTCTACGGTTTTGAGTGTGTTTAGTTCCAGATTGTTCCAGTTACACCACGAGGCAAGTTGTATAACCTCCTAACTGTATGCAGATTCATCGTTGTCTCGAATGTGACCAGTCAATGTTGTGTCATCAGCAAACTTCAGTATTTTAACAGATGGATCGTTTGAGATGCAGTCATTGGTATATAGGGAGAAGAGAAGTGGAAATAGCACACCGCCTTTGGGGGGGGGGGGCTGTGCTGACTGTACAGATATCGGATGTGATTCTGCCTAGCTTCGTTGTTGCCATAAGTGGCATAATGTGTGTGTGTGTGTGTGTGCGCGTGAAGGATATAGGTTTTATCTGATAGGTTTTTAAATGTTATAAGTTACCTGGAGTCACCTATGTGTGCAATGGGCAGCCACAGAAATGTGCTAAATAAATAAATAAATAAATAAATAAATAAATAAATAAATAAATAAATAAATGCTTCTTTATCAAATCAATGATGGTACATGCGGACCAACTGCATTACATTCTATAAACAGTTACGATTAACATTAGTGTTACCACACCTTAATGGCTAAGTCACAATGTTCACTGGCAGTTGTGAGCTGTTCAATATGCCTGTCAACATCTGCCACAGACAAGTTACAGCTGCTCTTCTTTCTCCCACAGACAACATTCTCCAGTCCTGTCAGCACTCTCTGCAATTCAGAGTTCAAGTCACTACAGGTATCTGAAATAAAACAGAATGCGTCAGATTAGCATTGCAGAAGAGACTACCTCTTCATCTTTCTAATGGGATTATGAAAGAAGAAGAAGGATGTTGACCAACAGATGCAAAATTTTCCTTGAAAATACTAACATCCTAATCTTGCAACCTACCAATGATCAACTAAGCTAAAAATAAATAGGCTCAAATACAATCTTCTTTAAGTCCTCCTTAAAGCTCCAATTGCTTAATTTTGGTGTAATGGAAATCAACGTATTGTTCCAGAACAATACAAATGGAGGTTGGTTGCCATTATCTTTTGGCTTTTTTTTTTTTAGTCTCAGCTCTGGGATTTCCTGATAATCTTCCATCCAAGTATTGGATCAGATCTGGCTTTATTTAGATTTTTTGAGACCAGCCAATCAGCCTAAAAGTTGGGAGTCTGATTTTCAACAATGCGAGAAAACCATTAACTTAGGGACCTCAATGATAAGGTCACTTTGCCAAAAATGTGAAACATGTACACAATATCACTAAAGCCAACAAATAAGGCAAACCAGAAATCTTCAGTGTTATGTAATTATATTCTTCTAAGCAACCTTTAGCATGGCTCACTTATGTTTTACAACACCTTATAAGTGTCTATAATACCAGAGCACTATATCCTCATTACAATTTGTTCAAGAAAATGAGATGATCTCTGTTTCTGCTTGCACTGTACCCCTGATTACGTTTATTAAATTGAATGGTCAGAAGATGAATTGGTATAGTCCACCCAAGAAATGGTGGTGGTGAGGAATAAACTTAATGGCATTCAACAATATACTTATATTTTATAAATTACATTAACAAAGTGAGAGGCAAGCAATATATATATATATATATTCCTACTGAATTTACTGGGTAATTCTATTGAAAAGTAACCTGAGTCTGGAAGAGAATAAAAATGTAAATGATTATTGCCTAATCTGGAAATTGAAATTATTTTTTTTATTTTCATATTATGAACTAAACAGGAAAAGCTTCTTGAGTGAAGAGCCTAGTTATATAGGAAACTATTGTTAGGTATTGATAAATATTAATGAGTTTTTCTAAAAGTTTTTACTTTCAATGAATTTATAAAAAAGATGTTCATATTGTAAAATATTCAAACTTGTAACTTAATAGTTTTTAATTAAAGTTGTTCAAATTCCTCAATTTCAATATGTATATATTGCTATATTTTCTATCACTATAGGCTACTCCAATGAGCAACTAAGCATTACAAAAATGTTCTCAAAACGTGAAAGATGGACTGTTTGTAAAAATTAAATAAAAATCAATTTTAAAAATGTTCTCAAAACATAAATTTTGTTAACACAGATAATACTTAATACATTCTGATATGAAATAATTCCACTGGCAGAATCACAGTATGCAGTATTTGATGCTCTCTTGAGCTTGGTTGTTTGTTTTCATTACTTGACTAGGTAACATCATCAGTAATGAATGTGGGATTTGTTTCTTGTTTTTGTACAATAGCATGTCCTGCTGTATGTTACAGTATATAGTATACAAAATAAATACAGCCACCATGTAGGACAGACAGGCAGAAGATTAGGATAGAATATCCATGAATACTAACCAAAAATCAGAAGACATAATGAAAACTCCTTAATCTCATAAGACATAGACAAACTCAACCATAGTTTCAATGGAAAACTCTGAATATCACAGAACAAGCTAAATACAAAAATATTAGGGAATTCCTGGAAGGTTCTCATTCAGACAAATCAGCCCAGGGATGGGTTTCTACCGGTTCTGTCCACCTCTGTAGAACCGGTAGCTCTGAAGAACAGCAGATATAGAACCGGTTCTGTGTCTGCTGATGTTTTTGCCCACCCACCCACCTGGGTTCTTACCTGATCTTTATTTCCTGATTTTTCAACTTCAGCTGCCAAACAAGGCACAGCTGCCCTTAAAAAAGCAGGAAAAGAGGGCTGTTTCAAAGGCTGCTTCTCTGCATGCAGCGTGCTGATGACAATTTACAGGCGCTCACAGCATGCAGGGAAGCACATCATAAATCACTGAACCTCATAAATCCTGAACTGGCAGTTAACCCTGTCTTATCCCACCCCTGAATCAGCCACTAACAGAAATGTACACACCATTCAAAAGAGACAATAAAAAGCTAAGAAGGAAACAAAAAGATCAGAACATATCCACCCCAGCAACCAACACCCACATAAGCAGGAATAAACACTAAACAAAAAAATCAAGAGAAAACAATATCCTAATTAGAGAACTATGAAGGAGGAAACATTGGAATGGCAAGCAACAAGGAGGAAACCCCACATTCACTAGTACTGATGATATTACCTAACTAGATAACGAAGAAACTACAAACAACCAGGCTTAGAGTACTAAGTTCAACTCTGAACTATGTATCTTTCTTCTATTGGAGAGAATATAGATATTATATGGTAATTATACAAACATAATGCAAAAGAAGAGAAATATACGGCTATAACATTAATGCTTAAATAAATTTAATATATATTTGATATGTATTTAATATACAATTACAATTTGTTGATTTCAAAGAGATCAAGGGTAGGAAAACATTCTCAACACAAACACTGACATCTGAACTATGGTCATTGCATTTTCTCTACCTGCAAGTTAAACAGAATTCTATCACTGAACTGAGCTCCATGGAGAAGAGAATTTACAGTAGTGGAAAGGGAGCACAAAAAGAAGCAAGAGTCCTAACTTTATCTGCCCATCTTTTCTGAGATATTTTGTTGTGAAACTCCACTGACGTACTAAATAAGAATGATGAAGCTGAAATACGTTACATATCAAAGATTCTGACATTTATATTGGGATAAATGATTGCTTTTTCTAAGGGCTAATTTATAAAATTTTTCCCATAACAGTGTTTTACATGGCAGGATGTGACATTTGTGCTTGGCTTATTGTACAAATCAGCCCACTTGCATGAAATATTTCCACATAGATGTTACAATTCTTTAAGAGTTGATATTTCAAGCAACTGGAAAGACTGAAATGATAAGCACAATAAGCAACCTATTCAGTAAGAGGTGATTACTATAGGAATTCATTCCAACAGTATTGGGAGGAAAGAAATCTATATGTCATATGTCATATGTGAATGATAATTTATGCAAGAGTTTACTGTTTGATATGCATGAAGAAAATATATTTCTTTTATTTGCCAATACAGAGTAATTAATTTATAAAGATGTCCTAAGAAAACACAAGAGAAGAATTAACATTTACTCCTTTTAAACTCCTTTAAACTACAAACTGCATATAGCTGTTTTCAATAAAAGGATGAGCACACAATAGAAACAGGCAAAATACAGACCTTGCATAACCTCTGAGCATCCCTGGAGATAAGCCTTAAAATTGGTTTAAAGGCCACAAAGAAAATCAATGTCAATGTGGATTGACCATCTCAGGGATATACTTATGAACTCTTGTTTGCAAAAGATAAACTACAATAAAATAAAAGCTTTAATATACCTATGAGAAAGCTATTGTTTACAATTAAAATAATGGTTTTCATTAACTACATGTTTGTTTTATAATTAAGCATGTTTCAGACAAAGATGCAGCAATGAAATTGCTGAATTGATGCAATTATTTTCCAATCATATAGAATAATTGTAGTTTAAGGGTTACCAAGAACTCAAAGTTATTCTTCCCATATTTCAAACCACCAAAATAATCTGTATACATTTTGTCATACTTTACTAAACAGTGCCTTCCTCATTCTTACATTTTACATTGTGGCCTTCAGGCAATTTTCCTCCAGGAAAATAAGACTAAAAGAAAAAGTGGTCTACATCTTGAAGAGAAAGCAGATTACATAGAATCAGGGGTGGGTTTCTACTGGTTCGGTTCACCTCTGATGTTTTTGCCCACCCGCCCTCTTACCTGATCTTTATTTCCTGATTTCTCAACTTCAGCTGCCGAATGAGGCACAGCTGCAGTTTAAAAAGCAGGAAAAGAGGGCTGTTTCAAAGGCTGCGTCTCTGCAGAAAGCATGCTGGTGACGATTTACAGGCGCACGGCTCACAGTGTGCAGGGAAGCTCGTAAATCCCGAACCAGCAGTTAACCCTGTTGTATCCCACCTCTGCATAGGATGTACAATATACACCCAAAGGTGTTTTTTTTAGTCCTTAATGGTTTTTTTTTGCCTATAGCAACACAGAAGCATATTTGCTTTACAAAAATTTCAACAAAAAAAATGAAGTTATAAGAAAAGTAGAACAAAAAAGGCATACAAATGAAAACAAATATACTATTTGCTTTCTAACTGGTATAGGCTCAACATTAAGATATACTAGATTCAAAGGGAAACAGATATCACATGTAGAGTAGTCTGGCAGCTTCTTAAAACAATAACTTTTTCCAGGTTCATGCTACTGCCTAATACAATATTTGTTTCCTGTTCAAAACTGAACTTAGCAAATTTTCCCAAACAGAATTATCTAAAATAATATCTTTATGTATCTAAAACAAAAACATCTACAAAACTGCCCTGGGCAACTTTTCCATTAAATATGCATCTCCAAATTTGCTGGGCCATATATAGCTGTATATTAATCAATCAGTATTAATTATGCACACTATCAACAAATGATACCCACACATAAATTTTGCTTTTGTTTTAAGATCTTATAGTAATTGCACCTCTATTATTTTCCATGATAAGCATTCTTGCTTTATGATGGTACATCAAAAAAATATGTCACCCAACAGCTGATCAACAGTTACCCTTGTACTCTATTTTGTGGTTTTATTTTGCTCTGAACGAATTATAGAAATACAGGGATTTTTATAATATAGGGATTAAAAAACAAAGAATTAAACTTTCAGTATACATACATAGGTGATTTTAGAAAACATTTCAAATATTTTAAATATTCACATTCAGTATTTCTATCCAGAATGACTCTTATACAAAAGATATTTGGAAAATAATTGTTTATAGTTTGTAAATGGTGAGTAGATTTGAATAAAATTATCTTCAGTCACAGTGTTTTAATGTTCCTTTATATGCTGATATTTTTTGCCATAGCAATTTTTCTACATTTGGTAGATCCAATGAAACATATACTTTTCAAATATTTTTCAATAGCTAGCACAATAGTAATTTCATCATCTTCTTAGCTGCACCAATTTATGTCATAAGAAACACAGATTTCCACTGAAGAAAATTTGAGATACACTACTCAACATATTCTTATCAATAAATTATTGGTAGGTTTAGAAGACATCAAAATGACTGCAGTAGCTATTAGAATTGAAAATGTGCTATCTCTCTGAACTAAACATGAGAATCCAGAATTTTTAAAATGTGGCTTATTATACTGACTCTTTCTGTCACAAGTTATTTCTAAACAGCACATTGGCTATAGGCCCAGGCAATGGAACCATAAAACCTGCTGGAGATTGACAAAAACCATTACTACTAGAATCATTCTGACACAAACAAATGTCCCTAACACTTCCCAGCTCAGCCAAATGTTATTTGAAACCTGCCATCTGTATAAAAATTACACAGCTTTCAGAAAGCAACAAGTCTTGGAAGAACACAGCTTTTCATTTCCTTTGTTATTTGATCTAATAGTACTAGCAATCTATGAATTTATGAAGTTAATTGCATAAGAAGAAAAGTCAAATCTTCTAAACCTAATAATTTAATGTAATATTGAAGAAAATGCTATATTTAAATTAATATATTTCAGAATGTTTAAAAAAAGAAAATGATTTACTTCAGCACTTTGCAAACATTTAAAAAAAGGATTACCTCAAATGTCATTTCTGATTTTTTTATTGCAACTAAATCCTCAAGTACAAACTTGTTGCTGAAATTAATATTCTGTATCTATTTCTGTGTATTGATGTTTAATGTGTATTTTAAAAACTTGTATTATTAAAAAATAATGTTTGATATTTTTACTTTCCTTTCAATATCTGTGGATGTCACTTTTTCTTTCAAAGAGGCTAGAAAAAAATTGGATTACAGCTGTTTACCTCTCATTTTAAAAGGTTTGCTTTTTATATTATAATATTTGTATTTATTGAAATAGGGCACTATATACTTTATTAAAACTAATCCATTTTTAAAACTATAAATATATTCAAAATACCAATGTCAGCTGTGACCATAGTTGACTGGTTTTCTGGAAGGGAAGCAGAGGTCTGATCTTGGTCCATGCTATGTGAATCATCATTGACCTCATGTTGACTCTGACTAAGTTCTGATCGCAATTCAGAATATTCATCTTCTTCTCTGAGGAATGAAACATAAAATATTCAGAATAATTAAATGTAGTTTAATAATTTTAAATGATCGAAAATACTTTTATAGATATTCTACATTACATTCAATAATATCTAAGATGTTTATAAGATCTAAGACCTTAATACAATGGTCAATGAAGGGAACATAGAGCTTACAAAATTAATCACAGAAGGTATTAAAAATAAAGCTATAGTACATTCAGTGCTATGTACTGTTGATTCAGTTATTTAAATTCTGCTTTCAATTGTTATTTTATTCGTATACCATTTATAATCTCCAGGTTTTTCAGAATAGCACAAAAATGGGCAGAAATATATAGCTTATGCAATTCCACTTCATGGCTGAATGGAATTTTAACCCAGTTCTATCTATTCTACTCTCAGGGAATTCTCACCGTTTTCTTACATTATTGCTTTGCTATTGTGTGCGTGTTTTACTTTTAAGAAATGCATTATTTCACATTATTAATTGGCAGTATATAAATGAACAGAAAATATACCAAGTTGGAAAAATCAGTCTATCATAGAAGGCTATAGCTAGGAATAACTTTCAGTAGCATATCTCTTCAGGCATGCTAAAATTAATACAGGTAATAGTCCTTGACTTATGACCCCAATTGAGCCCAAAATTTATGTTGCTAAGTAAAATATTTGTAAGTGGGTTTTGCCCCATTTTATGACTTTTCTTGCCACAGTTGTTAAGTGAATCATTGCAGTTGTTAAGTTAGTAAGCCCAGTTAGGTGAATCTGGCTTTCCCATTGCTTTTGCTTGTCAGAATGTTGTAAAAAACATGACCCTGGTATACAGCAACTGTCATAAATCTGACAGTTGCCAGTTGTCAGTTGTATCCGAATTTTGATCACAACTGTGGGAATGCTGCAATGGTTGTAAGTGTGAAAAATGGTCACAAGTCACTTTTTTCAGTGCCGTTGTAACACTAAATTAACTGTTGTAAGTCTAGGACTTCCAGTACTTTACAGAACTGCAGAAGTAATTATTTTATACCTTATAAGGAAATTTATACTGTTGTATTGTATTTATAAATATTACAAATATTATTTACAAATATTTCACTAATGCATTCCAATATAAATAGATTGTATTGTGCTTTTCCTTTCTAAGAAAATATTTAAGTATTCAACTACAATTTAAGCCAGTAATGGAAGACTTTGGAAGCCCACATAATTCTTTCAAAGATGCCTAGATTTAATTGGTGGAGGACTTTCCTTTAGGAGGATAGCAATTAGTTGTGATCAAATACTGTTTATGATCAAAGGAAAACATAAAATTCTTACTTGCTCTTCATGTATCAAAACTATATTCAAATGAGAAGTATTATTTAATAGCAGAACCAAGAAATATTCCAAACATGCCAGAGGTTTGTTTAAAGTTGAGATCAAAGCTATATATCTATTAAAGAAGAGAACTAAATTCTAAATAGCACAGTAACTGGAATACAAATTAAAATACATGATAATGAAATATTGTTTCATGCTCTATGAATATGTTAATTACTGGGAACAATACACTCCAACAATAATTAGTCTTAAGCAAAAAAAAATTATCATGATGTTGAAGACATGTCTTTTTTTGGTTAGAAGGATAATTTGTTTGCTTGCTTAGTCAATTCTCTGCAATTATGAGCTTTTCACCATATTAAAACTGAACACACAAGATGCAATGAATCTCAAATTTATTCTATTTAGCAAAATTGAGTTAAATTCAAACTAGGAGGTTATGTTAGATTTTTCCTTATGAAAACAAACATTGCATACTTGTTATAGCTGAACACAGTACAACCAATCCCTTACACCTGTAATTTCCTTCATTTAAAGGAAAGACTGATCAGTCTTCTTTAATTTTCATTTTATAGAATCTATTTAAGGAATATCTTTTTCAAAATTAATTTAGTTTTGAAAGAAATTTGTCTAATTTAACATATTTCAATTTAATATGTTCCCTTTCCGTATAATACATGCAGACTAATAATCAGCCTTATTTTAATATTAGTATTTTTGAGTTAAGTATGACTTCATTGCACACAACTTGAGTTTCCAACAAGCCCCTTATACTGTGCATTTTTTTCTTCTTGCATATTTTATTTATTAAATAAATACCCCATCTCATCTAGATATCACATATATTAAAATATACAAAATTAAATAATACATATGAATTCAGTAAATACTTTCTTCAAAAAAGGTGTTGTACCATCTGTTTTATTTGAGGTATTACAACGTTTGATATTTTTGGTGTTCTTTCTGGCACTAGGGATTGGTTTCACAGAAATCAATTTTTGCATGGACTGCAGGGTGGTGGTTCTGCACGCAGCCTACATTCCCACACATGCACAGGTAAAGCTTTGCACATTAACCCACCATTTGTGTGGTCCGATTCCTAACAGGTTGGGGTCCCTGCTCTAGATGTATTAGTCATACTGACTAAGAATTGTGAAGTTCAACACATCTGGAAGACTCTAGGCTATGGAAAGTTGTATTACAACAAACAGTATGACTGCAGACTGAAAACTATTTGTGTAAGGCTATTTATCAAGTGTATGGCATATGTAAACATTTCAAGTCAAACATGTTACAGAAATTATAACTACTCATTTTCTTTCAAAATATTACCTATCCGAGGAAACAGTATTCTTAATACACATTTTTAGAATCAGCCTCTCTTTAAGAAGACTGACATTTTTTCTCAGAGTTTTTAAATTTTGCATTTTAATATTTCAATACCATTGCTATTTAACTTTGCATTTTATTTTGATACTTCAATAAATTTGTTGTTCACCTTATGCATGTGTTATTGCTATTTTAATTGAAAGTATGATTGATAATTGAAATAATTATCAAACACTTTAACAGTCTTCCTTCCAGAAGAATTAGAGAAGGAAGGCTAATATTTTCAAATCAGAAATGCCACCTTAAATGATAGGTCATATTTTCAGAAGATATCATTACAGAAAATTTTCAATGACCTAATATTGTCCCAATGACAACATTTTAAAGTCTGCATAACCACTGATGTTTCAAGAAATATATATTTATCAGGTTTTTTAAATTTTTATTTTCATCATCCAGCCAAGATGAATTTTTTATATGTTTAATGATGGATGTTTGGGTCATTTTTTTTTTGTTTTTTGTTGTTGTTACTGTTAGATGTATTTTTTTCTGTTTTGTATTTTATTCCTATTGATAACACATAAAAGTATATACATAAAAATAAATATAATACATATATTTCATTCTGGATGCAGCTAATTTCTGTGCTATTTAAATTTATTTTTGAGAACTATTAAGTATACATAATAATGGAAGTATTTTGAAATATACTGAGTTAATCAAAACTATCTCTACAAAACCTAGTTTTCTAGCTATTAATTTAGTCATAGTTGACTTTCAATCAAATCACAACCTTATTTTAACTTACAGTTATTATTTAATAACAAATCAGATAAGTTTGCTTTCCTCATTAAGCAACATGCAAGGAATTATACAAATTACACAAACTTTCACTCTCCCTACACTCCTCTGCTAAGGAATTAATTTGGGATGCTAACAGTGTGTGCACAGTAATTCTCTCATGGTTTCAAACACAATCTAAAATTTGGCTTTTTTCCAACTTTCATTGTTTTAATCAGTGCTGCCACAATACTTTGATATCTGTGGTATGAAATACTCTGTGAATAAAAGAGTTGTTATAATTAAAGAGATGTTAGTATTTGTGTTAAATCTTTTCACTGATAGTTCTCCCATGTGAACATTAACAATCCACCATTTTTTCTGTCCTTTTGGTAATCTGAATGGTGACTTTGTTCCCTTGTGCAACAAATCAATTTTGCAAAGTTAATAAATTTATATTAAGGAATATGGAGAAAGGGAAATCTTTTTTGGGTATAAAGAAAAAAAAGAATTTTGTTTTTTTCATTAGAAGAAAATTAAGAAACAATAAGAAATCTTCCTCCTAGCAAATTTATAATGTAAAATAAATATACAGCATAAAAGCATATAATTATCTCTATCAAGATAGTCTTTCACAGAATTCTAAATGACAGTGTTTAGTGTATGTCATACACCAATAAAGATCTGAGCAGAAGCTAAACACCTCTACATTCGCTAGCTAAGCATTCCTAAAATTAAGAAGAGTTAATCAAATACAGTTTGCTTGTTTCAAGTCATTATTTCAGATACTTTGAAAAGTGGCAAATATAAACTGATCTAAATTATATAATCCACAACACAATAAATGGATGTAGAAATGTTATTTTAGTTAAGTTAAATGAAAAACAAGGCTTTACCCTCAAAAGCTCTACTACTTATAAAAATAATATATTTTGAACTAACATCTATTTGATGAATTATATAAACATACAATACTTTACACAGAATAAAGAAAAAACAGCAAGCAGCAATGATATTTATCCTATTAGCTCAATTTTTCAATAGGAAAATAATGATTTTAAAAGGTGAACAGTATCAGTACTCCTTTGCTTGCATTAATGAATTATAATCAATGCCTATATTTTTAATAGAAGTATTAGATCTTTTGATGCAAACTTTGTAGCATATTAAAGATTCAACAATGCAATGCTTAGCCATCTCTTTCTTTAAATTATTCATAAGTATACTATGATGCAAAAAAATCCTAGAAGGAAAAATGGTAAACTATTTTCATAACCCTGGCAAAAAAACCTAGTATATATGCAAAGAACAGGACTCAACTTAATCCTAGATCTTATTTACATTTCTAAGATACTCTATACTAGTTATTATAACTTGTATCACTCCACATATTAAAAAATCCTTCCATAATTACCTCTTAAAAACTTATAAAAAGCTGAATTATTTGCAAATTTCCTTTCCCCATTTTAATCTCAGTAGGGATGTGGATCTAATCATAGGCAAATTTCTTTAGCAATATAGCCGAGCTCAAAAATTCATAAGACCATGACTATATAGGGAATCCTTAATGAACCAAGAGATTTTAATTTCCTCATCTATATTTGAGCTTATTAGGTTAAGGATTATGTATGCATGGAGAATAAATTGTAAGCAAGGACAATTTGTGACAATGTATAATGTTATTATTAATCACATGGTATATCTATCAAAGCATCGGTGTTAGCTTCTAATTTCCTAAGTCAGCCACATGAGATATTCTTAATATTGACCTTATTCTGGCAGAAAAATACAGAATGAATGGCATCACAAAAATAATCTATAATAAGAACTGAAACTTATCATCTGATACTGAACAGATCTTAAAATATTTATTAAACAATAACAAAACTTTCTGGTCACTATATAACTGGAAAAGTTTTTTCACATAATTTTAAAAACTTTTGAATCATAACATTAGAAAGGGAATTATAATTTAAAGTATCTTTCCACTATTATAATATTTTGAAAGAATGTCAATATGATACCCTTTTAAAAAGGTACAAGGAAAATACATTGAGCTATAACTGGTTCAGTTATCCAATAGGTGATTATAATTTTAAAATCACTTAAAAGGAGATAACAAAACTTAATTATCTGTTATTTCCTTTATAGCTTTGGTAACATTATAGTTTCATTTGCCATATAAGCAGGAAGTTAATCTGGTCTATCACAACAATTGCCATTTAATATTTTTCCTTACTAGAAATCAAGATGATACGTTTCTGTATACTTGTTATTAATTTTTTATTAAGAATTACATTTTTAAACATTGACCAAATATGTAAGAATATTAGTATTTTTATTAATGATGCAATTGGAAAATTTATCTTTTACCATTTGTTAACCAAGATCTTTTTTTACAATTAATTTTTATAATGCTCTCTGAAAAATCTAAGATCAACCTTCTCTTCTGTGACAACCTATAAACACATTCTAGTTAGAATGTAAATCTTACTTCATCAGTTAATTCTTTGCCCGGTCAGCTAAATTCAAAAATCACTCAGTTTTGATTATACTCTATGTTTTAACATGGCCCTTGGGCAAAGATACTTTGTACCAATGGCCATGGTTGATTTCAGCTGGGCTTCTACTTGGGGAGCACTCCACAAATGATGACTGGAGTGATATACTAATGGAGTAGGCAGTTCCCAAGTATTAAAGAGATTTTTATATTAAACCATGCATTTTAAATTTGACACAGAAACACTGATGTTTATCAGTCATGGTAACCCATGAAGCTGAGGCTGGACCCTACCCAATAGAAGCTTGGTCACAGCATTCTGGATCTGCTGTAGTTCATTGTTTCCTCCAAAAGTATTCAAATTCCAAAACACAGGAATTTAGTCAATATATTTTGTTGCATACCAAGCAGATGATGATATATTTGACTTCATTACAGTAATTACAACTCCCAAGCCACTCTGCCACAATAACTCAACTACTGATTTTTGCTGTAACAGTTTATGAACAAATCATATAATTTGCTACAGATAATTTTTCACAAACCTTTGGTAACAAGTGTTTTTTTAAAAAAAACAACAGCGCTATTTTAGATAGTTTATCTTTCAAATCTTGTATTAAATTGTACATAACTGTACCTCTTTAAAAATATGTTGTCCAAGAAGTTGGAGAGTAAGCAACTGCATTGTTGTAAGACAATTCAAAATGATAATTGGCATGACGTTTTAATTATTATATCACCTTCATCGGATGCATTAGAAAGTGTTAATGCCTTATCCAACTCATACTGTTGTGTGGCTTCATATATGCTTTGTTGAATAAATTTGAAAGATCTTTGACAATACTAAAAACCAAATCTATCCTGTCATTAAACAAAGTCAGACTACTTAGAGAAGAAATATATATTACATTGCATTGCACACTCTCTGCTTACATTAATTTTTGAAGTCATTAAATCATTTCTACCTGTACCACTCAGTCCAGCAGGAGTGAAAGGCAACTGGCAGGGCCCAGGAAAAAAAACATTTGCAGTCACGGCACTCCACCATCTGAAATATCATTCCTTCAGACACCAGGTTGGTCCCTTCCTATTGGCCTTTCATAAGACCTTTGAAGATATATATGACTTTGTGCTTGAAACTGGGCACTGTAGAGATGGGCTCCCAGTTTGATTATGTTGATTGTTCAATTGGGCCTTTATAATTTTTTCTGCCGCTATGGGTTTTATAGTTTTTGCATATATTTTTATCAGGTTTTTGTATTTTGTTAGCTGCCCATAGTCGTGAATATGAGATAGGCAGCTATATAAGTCCACTGAATGAATCAGAAAGAATAACAAATGGAACTGCATTAAGAGAGCTTATTGTTATAATTTGGTATGGATCCTACTTTGCTTTGCAAAGTCTTACATACATAGATGATACTGAATTAAAAAACTATTAGCCTTCCTTACTAAAATGTTTCTCTCCATATATTTTGCATACTCTGTACATGTAGTTTTACCATCTATTGATAAAAGCTTAAGACTTGGACAACAAATCTATATAACACGAAAGAGTTTTCTTGTATAAAAGTAATGAATTAGAGTAGTTGGTAAAATTAATATGGACTACTCATAAATAATACTCATTTATAGTCAAGAGTGTGTGATGCCTTAATGTTTCAAAGATAGACAGCTCTGGAAGATGTAAGAAGCTAAAGAAATGTATTAAGAATCATCTAATACCAAAAATGATCAGCAAAGCACAATATCATGTTCTCTGGCAAAATCTGGGCACTGCCAATTTACCAACAACTCTGTAATGGATTTTTGGAAATGCAATCTTGTTAGGAGTAAAATACCTTTTCTCTATCATTACAAGGCTCCTGATCTACTATGGAGCAGAGTTTTCTCTATAAACCCCCATGCAACCTCTTCTCCAGCATTGGCATGGAAATTACTGGAATGAGTGTTACAGATTCTCAATCTTCCTGATTATTGCCAACAAGTTCATTTCCTGTAATCAATAATATAATCTTCTCTAATGACCAGAAGATTGTTGACAGAGTGTCAAGGCCTCAGGTTTCTTATTCCTATTATAAATAGTTAAGCTTAAGCGTTTTAAAAAATGAACTTTTAATTCTGTCTTATTTGATATGTATTAAACGCTAAGGACTTGGATAGAATGACCAACACGTATAGGTGGCTTGCAGCTATACTTAAAGATATTCAGAAATTATTTGAATATTGGGCAAGAGGTTTTATGAAATGAACAGAGGAAGCAGAATACAGAATTCAGTCACTGATGTTATAATCTAAAGTCTGGAAGAATGTACATTTAGAAAGAGAAATTGTTTTCATGAAACCCAATAAGTATGTTCACAGTAGTATCTTGTTAATAAATACATTTATCATTGTACCTTATAGTAGTTCCTTGCAGTCGATCTATTTTCTTATTTAGCTCTGCAATAATGCTATGAAGCTCTGTGATCCGTTCCTCATAACGAAGCGTTGTACGCTCTTGCACATCTTCATGCTCTCTCATTAGGTGAGATTGCTCACACTAAACAGTGTAAAAAAACATTTAGAGGTCATATGGAAGCAATACGGAACATGAGGCAAGATGTTGTTTTGCAACATATCATCCTCCTAAACATATAAAACTGATAATTAGGTTTAGTTAAACTGGTTAACAAAAAAAATCCATCAAGGATTAATATAAGCTGTAATAATACTGTTTTTTGTGTGAATCTCATTCTTTTGTGAAATTATTTGTCTTTGAAAAATAAAAAAGCACCAAATGAAGTTTAGGAAGGTATTTAAAACCCTGCTCTGTCCCCAGGCTCCTGGGTCAAAATGAGGAAAGTTCCCAGCTGGTCAGATACAATATATTTTATTTCTGATTGCCATTTAATTGTTTTAGTTTGCTTTTGTGGTATCTGTTATTTTTATTTTGTATTTTTATTTAATGATTTTTGTATACCACCCAGAATCATATAGTTTGATTTGGGTTGCCATACAAATGAACTAACTAAATAAAACAAAGTTAATCCATTGTGCATAGTCACAGCACAGGGATAATGTATTCTCATCACCACAATATAATTTATAGTATAATTTATAGTAAGTAACTGAAACTATAAACCTTAAAATGCTGTTGAACTACAATTTTTAGAACTTTTGGATCACACTTTACTCTTTCTGTACAGTACTGGTTCCAAACTACACCCTGCTACAATATCATGTGCATTTACTGTTCCAGTAAGTTGTAAAAAGATTGACTTCTGGATGGTTTGGATCTGCAAAAAAAGATGGCAATGACATCTGAATGTCATTCTCACTATAAAGAAAATAGGCCAATCTGTTCAGTGTGCTTGCTAAAAAGAAGTGTCCTGCCTGGTGAGATAGACCACACTGAAATTATTTTTGGTTCAAACCTAATATTAAAGAAGAGGAAAACTCCTACCAAAAACATAGATTTGGAACATTCCTGATGGCAACTTATACAAACAGTTTTATATATGAATCACAGAATTCAGAATGAAAAGCCTATCAGTTTTAGGATAATGATACAACAACTTAATGGGTTCTCTCATTTTAGATATAAAACCTTATACTAACATACTGTAGCTTCATTACAACGAAAGACCGTACCTCTGTAGACTCAGTTAATTATGAGACAATTTAAATTTTAAGTGATGAATCCACAGGAAGACTGGATCATTATATTACTCAATGTATCAATCAAATTATTCATTATAGTTTACAAGGTGTGTCATGTTAAAGAAAAGAGGAGGCTAAGTTTTCCAGTTAATTCATTTAGAGTAGGAGCAAAGCAGGAAGTAGGAACAAAACTGATGCAAAACCTTTTCCACTTTAGAGTAGTTTGGGTCATGCTTTAATGACAGTGGGTGGATGATAATGATTAATAATCCTGATATGGGAATAATCTTCACACATCTGTTGGGTTTAACTGAATGCAAAATACATATTTTATTATTTTATGGTAAAACAACGAGTGCCTGAAAACTAGACTAGAAATCTAAGCTAGGTAACTGTGCAATCCATGACATACTGTAACTGCCCATTAACTTCACTGGAAAACAATTCATATTTCTTTATGGAACTGTCAACCTAAATCATTTAAAGAAGTTACTCCATGCTACTTTCTCAGTCTTTTAACACAGCAGCAAATATTTCAGATACAAATTTCACAATATAATATTTTAATTGAGCAATTATTTTTAATACTTGGAAATAATCTGAATTTAGAAAACTTTAGTTATTTAATAAAATAACCTGGAAATGATAAACTTTCTGACAGTGAGAACAATCAACCAATGGAAAAGCTTGACCTTGGAGGTTGTGGGAGCGCTATCACTTGAGACTTTTAAGAAGAGATTGGACTCCCATCTGTCAGAAATGGTGAAGAGTCTCCTGCTTGGGCAGGGGGTTGGACTAGATGATCTACAAGGTCCCTTCCAACTCGGATTATCTGTTACATTCACATCACAGACCAGCTATTTTTAATGATAGTACTACAAATCTTAAAAATATTGAAATGCATATTACTAGTATATTGAAGATTATTAAATGTTTTTTCTTTAACTAACAATCTTTTATTAAAGAGTATCTGTGTATTAATATGTTTAATGTAGTTAAAGTGTCTTCTCCTTCCATGATGTGGATGACCATATCCCCTCTATGCTACTCTTGCAATTCTTCATAATTTAGAGAAATCCAGTTATGTACATGGTTATTGTAGGTGCTGCTTTGTGATATCTTCTTTTCTATTGTTCCTTCTAACCAAGTATATAGTGATGTCTCTATGACTGAATTATTTAAGTTTTCTTTAATTGATGGTCATTATGAATCTTTCCCCCCCTCTGGCACCTATAGGACTTTAATATTTTGTTACTCAAAGGGATTCTCAAGATTCTTCTTAAAACCATATTTCAATGGCCTTCAGACTGTTCTTAGTCTCCTTAGACGTTCTCCATGTTTCACAATTATAAAGGAGAATTGACCAAATAAGGCTTTTGATCATTCTAATTCTTCATCTTAAATCTATAAGTTGTAGTGCACAGTGGGTTACTCAACCCAGCAGTCAAGCTTTGTCCATAACAATGTTCAGTGTAGATTTTGGCTAATAAACCAGTTAGCAGAGATTGAAGCCCATGAAAAAGAAATGATTGTTTAATTTTGTGAGCAAGTTTGTCAAGTGATGAAGAGCCAAGGCCAGGACATTACAATTGCAGTTTGCTTGTATTAGACTAACAGAGTATGGCCTTCAGCAGCAGAAAAGCTGTCATTGGAGGAAAAGAAACTCAGCTGAAATTGCAACATAAAATTCCAGTTGAGAACAGTCAGAAGTTTCTGCTGTAGGACAATAAATCATCCCCACAGATGGCAAGAGAGAAACCTAGTCAAAGACTGCAGCTCAGGCATTAGTGCTGAGGAATGGAGGAAACCAAGATCTCTCTATATCAAGTGGCAGTGATATAAAAACCATTTACAAGGTATAGAAAAAAGTTAGGGGAAAAGAAAGAAGGAACTTTGCAAGGTTCATTTACAAGAAGAATTTAAATGGCAAGTTAGCCCTAAATATATAGTGATGACAAAACAAGGAAAGGTATGAAAAAGGTGGAGCCAAATTTTAGTTTCTCAAATTAACAAGTCGATAAAGTATTCTAGTCAAGTTTATCTATTCTAATATAGTCTGGGAAAGCAGTCAAAGTTGAATCTGTAGGAGAGAAGACTAGCAGGGGAGGAGTGAAGCAGGGAATTAGTTTGAAGTCTATGTAGTCAAAAGACGATGAAGTCAACCCCCCCTTGAATGCTGTTGAACCCCATCTAGTTTTACCCAGGGGTAAACTGTTCGTTTAAGAAGATTCCTATGTAAAGGCATGAGAAATAAAGCAATAAACTGAAACCTTTATGTGCTGATCTGATTGTTTGCGTCTGACATTATCAATTCAGAGATAAATAGGTAGTGGATGAACAATTCCTAAAAAGAAACTGAAAGTTAAAATTGGTTTTCTTCACATCTTTGTAGCATTAAAGAAAAAAACGCTATTCACAAGCAACCACTCTGAGTATTTTCTGAATATTTTGTACCATCCTAAATCTGTAACAGGAAATATTTGTTCTTATTCTTATCGATACAGCCTAATTTTGCATTTGGCTTTTTTTTTTTTTTTTTTTTACAATGCGTCTCATTACTACTCACCTTTTTTTTCATAACTGTTATTACCATGCCAGGTATTCCCATCCTTTACTTGTGGCTTCATTTAGTTTCCTAAGTGAAGAATTTTGTATTTATCTTTACTGATTTCATTGTTATTTTTCAGGCCATTTCTTTAATCTCTCATGATTGTTTTGAATTTTGCTTCTGTCTTCTCTGGTATTAACTGTCCTACTCTATTTTGTATCATCTGACATTTGTTTTCTTCTACCTAAGTCATTAGAAGACTGTTTTAAAAGTCTAGGATCAAGATCCAGTCTTGTGGCATCACACCCAATATCATTCCAATATGATGAAATAGTCATTAGTGAATATTCTTCAAGTGCAATTTTGAGACTGTTATTGTATGCATCAACCTGTCATATCATCTCGTCCAGTCTTACCCAGTCTGCTAATCAAGTATTTTCTGTCCTTTTATCAAATGTTTTGCTAAAATAAAGGAGTATATGCATATTGCCACAATCTATTAAGAAAGCTTAATACCAGAAAGTAAAACATAGCTGGTCTAGCAAGACGCTGCAAAAGACTTGGATTTTTCAGAAATCCATGCTGAATCCTGGTAACTATTTTCAAGCGCTTATAAATTAATTAATTTTTCTACAAACAGAAATTTTGCTTCAATGGGTGGGAAACTTGATAAATATGCAGACCCTATTGAACTGAATGTACCACTTCCACTGGTTTGAAAAATTTTGGTCATATTTGCAGGACTGTTGTTTTTCATAAACTATACAAACTCTTTGAATAGGGCAATAACTTGATTATGTATTATGTTATTTTGTTTAGAAAAATAACACAATTTTGTTCCCCAATGCCCTTAGTATCAAGAAACTACTCTGATAGATTTTGTTATGTTCATCTGTGTAAAGTCACATTTGATGTCTTTGATGTAACAATTATTTTGATTGGTTTAAATACTTCAGGTATTGAGCCAAGGCCATTTTAGTAAGTTGAATAATGGACTAACCTGGGCTTTTGCCAATTTCTTTTCCAACAAATCTCTCTCTCGTTCTGTTTGCTGTAAGCGCTTATTAAGATCAACGATGTCGCCTTTCAAAGATGCCAGGGCTGCTAAGTGGAACTGTAACATATAAATAAAATGGAGCTAAAATTAAACACAATCAATAAAACATGTCCTGGTTGAGACAATGCAAGTGGTATAATTTATATATAAATTTTCATAATTTGGAATTTCAAATGAATAACAAACAACATTATTCAAACAATTCTACTTTGTATATTTCCAGCATTAATATTTAATACATTTTCTTTTTTAAATTTTATAATTCATTTATTAACCAAATTTCTACTCTGCCACAATTTAGGGACTTTTAAAAGCTGAGATTGGTTACAAAAAGCAAGTAAAACATTCACTGATAACAGCAATAAAAATGTTATAGCAACACCACTCAAACACAGAACAAATAAAAAAGTAAATTTGGCATAATAAAATTAGGAAAAGTTTTTGGAGTAATTCCATCTTTAAAAGCTTCTATAACATCAATGAAGAGGGGTAGTCTAATTAAAACTAGGAGGCCAATCCACCGAATTGGTTCCACTGGAAAAATGTAGCACTTCTAACTTTAGCCTCCTGGACCTTCCAAAAATGTGGGATCAGTAATAAGTTCTCTTTGCTTGATCTAAGTGATAGAGCCAGTAAAGGCTGGAGCAGACTGCATTGCACTTAGGCAGCAAGTCATCAAGGACTTGAAACAGAGGTGATATTCAGCAGATGCTGACCAGTTCTGGAGAACCAGTAGCGGAAATTTTGAGTAGTTCGGAGAACCAGCAAATACTACCTCTGACTGGAGATTTTACAGTATCCTTCCCCATCCAGGCCCACAGAACCAGTAGTAAAAAAAAATTAAATCCCACCATTGGCTTGAAAGGTTAAAACCAACACCTTAAACTGTACCAGGAAACCAACCCGAACAAACTCTCAAGTTCTTGACCATCAATGAACAATTCTAATGCAACAGAAAACGCTGATATACCCACAGCAGCTCAGATTTATTAGGCTTCACTTTCAGCTGTTTTTTTCCAGCCAGGGCCAGGTAGCTTTCAGGCACCAGAAAAGAACATCAACAGCAGTGATGTACAACTAGATATTATCAGCATTCTCATGATATATTACCCCGTTGGATGACATCAAGCAATAACACTCACTCAGGGGCCACTTAGACAATCACTACTTCTTCATGTCACAGATTGGAACTAACCACTGAAGAAGGAGCAGGACCATTATAGGCCATTGTCTGTTATCTCCAACCTCTGCATACAGTCCAACAGGATACCATGATTGATGGTATAAAAAGCGACTGAAAGGTTCAATCTTGAAGGAGTTAACTATCCCAATCCAGGTCCCCAAACCTGAACCTGATCAATCCACTTCCTCTAAAAAGCTGTTAAATTGGTTCACTACCACCAGTTCAACAACCTTCCCAACAAATTCTAGTAAAATCAGTGGGAATAAGCTCCTCTTGTATAGTGTCTCGTGGAAATCACCTAAATCATAAAGGTTAGTTTACAAATCATAAAGATTAAACATAAGGATTAGTTCAGTCCCAATCTCAAAATGAAAACAATGATCTGAATGGAAAAGAATGTGAAATCCAGTTGATACCAGCTGCTTAAATGTTCAACCTGGAAGTTTGAGAATTATTCAAAATGGCAAGATGTAATGATTTTTTGTGGTTTTATATTTTTATTGCCTAGGTTACTGCTGTGTAGGCAGGTGAACTGTCATTGAACTTTTGGAGCAGACGAGAGCCCGAAAGGGCCCGATATTGGAAGTGGGAATTCTGGTAACAGAAACAGAGAAACTGGCGATGATGAGGCCAGATGAGAATGTGGAGGTAAGCCTCCAGGAGATCATGGAACAGAGGAGATCGCCCTCCCGATAGCTCTCCAGAATAGAATGCAGAGTCTGCATTTTGAAGCACCTGTATGTGATAAACTCATTCAGAAATTTTAGGTCGAGAATGGCTCGCCACCCACCCCCCCAAGGCCTTAGGGACCACGAAAAGCTGAGAATAAAGCCCACGTCCACGTTGTAATTCAGGGGTTGGTTGAATGGCCCTTATATCGACCAAGTGACTAATGGCCGATTCCATAAGTGCCCTTCGTGAACTGTCCCGGGAAACGGGGCAGAGTAGATATTTTTCTGGGGATGGTGATAGAAATTCTAATTGTAACCCTGACCTTACTGTATTGAGTACCCAGGCTGTTGTTGACTCTTCCCATTTGGAAGCAAAGGAGGCCAAATGACTTCCAATTGGAGGGGAGAACGAGAGATTATTTAGAGCTACGGAAAGAGCGACACCCTCCCCCCGACCCCTGCCGTTTACCAGTAGCTTGTTGTCTGCAGGTAGCCTCATGGTGTTGATTTGGACGCTGAGAATACGCTCTCTGAGGTCTGGAGAAGTAAGAAGCATTTTCAGGCCTGAATGAGGGAGACCGGTATGGGGTAGGGAGCAAGTCTGCCCTCTTTCCTGTTGATGAAAGGACTTTCCTTTTGTTCTTTGTTTCAACAACAGAGTCAAGGGCATATCCAAACAGCCTCTCACTGGTACATGGGGCAGAAGCTAGTTTCCACTTTTGGCAAGGCTCTGCTTGCCAATTTCATAGCCATAGCAGTCTCCTAGCTGCCACTGATGACGCCATGGCTCTGGAAGAGAACTTGGTGGCATTGAAGGTAGCATCCACTGAGAACTCTGCTACTGCTATGATCTTATTGAGGTCTTGATGCGACCTACAGTCTGATGGAGGTATGCAGCCTTGAAGTTGGCGTAGCCAGTGGATGGAAGACCTTGTAAAAAATGATGCAGCAATCAAGGCCAGATGGCTCAACTGAGGTTTGATGGTTACACTTCAGCATTTATCCTCTGCCTTTAGTATGTCCTCAGGCTCAGTTGGAGTGCTTGAGGAGAAGGAGGCCACAACAGGGGGAACTGCCAGAGCCATTGCTAAGGAAGGACCCACACTGTAGAACCACCTATCTTGGGACGATGGCCGGGGGCCTGCAGTGGGAAAGGCAAATTGTTCCTTGACTAAGAAAGAATATGGGGAAAGGAAGGACCTCCAAATGAACAATGGGTTTGAAGAAGAGGGAATCCCCATGCCCTGATTGTACCACTTGATGCTCGGGGGTAACAACTGGGCTGTTACCAGTGTCTTGTGTAGGAGAGGTTTGAATAAAGCCGATTTGGATACGGAAGCCAAAGGAAGCTGATCAGGCCTCAGATCTTCCTCTTCCTCCGAGAGGTTGGGGTCCCAGATTTCTCCCTCTTCCAGATCAGAATCAGGGGAGGGGCTGCACTCAGATGATTCCTCATACTCTCCCTGAGTGAGGTCCACTCCTTCCACATAGGTAAGATGGGCCCTTTGTTCTACACGGTGAGGTAGTCCCCTTTGGGGAATCTGCACTAGAGGAAAAGCCGGGAAGGAAGGCTGAGGTCTGTCTGAAGGCCTGAAGATGTGTTGAAGCCCTTCTACCAGACCCTGTCTGATGGCTAAGGAGACTACTTCATTGATGTCAGAAGATCTGCCACTCAATGGAGGATCCAGAGGCCGAAGACCTGCTGCTCTTGGAGTAAAAGTGGCCTCTGGTCTTGATCGAGAGGTGCTTTGGGCCACAGATGGGATAGATGAAGAAGAAAGATCCCAAGGAGTCTGGGTGAAGTTGGGACCTGAACTGCTCAAGTCTTGAGGTCCTAGTTGGATTTCAGGTTGCTCTGGGGACCAGGATTGGAAGTGGTGAAGAGGAGCTGAGGTATCTTCCCTCTCCCTAGAAGTAGCTGGCTGAACAACTAGAGGATTGGTTTGTTGGGAAGCCTGTTGTAGTTGACCCTTCATTTGCTCAATAGTTTTGTTGAACTGCCTTCCTAAGGCTGCATGCCTTCGTTTCTCTGCCTTTAATTTGGCCTGGGATCTTTCCTTAGGGCCCAAAGCTTTGGCCCTAATCTTGGCCGCCACCTTCCTTTAAACAGACTGGGAGCGTTGTCTCCTCTTTCTTTTGCCAGCTTGGGGGCCTTGAGAGATCAGGCCTGAAGGCTCTGTGTGGGCCTTGTCTTGATCCACAGTATGCATAAACAGACACAAAGGTGCTGGAAGTGATCCTCACTATGTGTTTTCTATGCAGTAGCCTGAATAGGAGCTTATGAATAGTAGAAGCTGGCCTTTGGGGGATGATGCCAAGCTTTCAAAATGGCTGCTCGCCACATGTGGTTGAAGAAGAAGCCTCCAAATTGGCCGCTCGCAAGAGCTACAGGCTATGCAGGGTTAAATCGCTCCTTAGGCTGTAAACAGCTCCGGATGGTGAAATCGGCAATAAAGTGAAAATTTACGATCAGCTGAGAGGCGCTGCTATCACCTATGCAATCTTTACGATCGTGGCAGCTGAAATCACTGAGGGAAGACTGTGGAGGAAGATCAAGGGTTACTCCCTACTTACAGTCTCCCTCGGTTGAAGAAAACATAGAATCCTTGGCGTTCTCCTGAAGGCACAGCTATGCCAATGATGAAGATAGCTTTCACTTTTGCTGCTAACTAAACTGCTTTTAGAGACACCAGCTTATGGTAATCGAAAGAAGCTGAGTCAAAACGGGGGGGGGGGTTCTCCCATAGGTTGCTACTTTTATACTAAACGGACCCAGTTTGATGATGTCATCAGGAGGAGTCATACCCATCCTGGGCTCTCACAGCAGCATGGAGGAGAATGTAATATACTTAACAAATCCTTCTCATAAGCAGTTGGTCCATATGTCTTGACTATAACTCCCCTCAGTGACAGCCATCATGGCATCTGAGATGAAGGGCAATGAAGTCCAACACATTTGGCAAAGAAAGACTTTTGTATTCTGAATTGGAATGATGTTCCATTCAAGAACATCACAAATACAAAGATACACACTGAGAGAATCAATCAAAGTTCAGATTAAAAATTCTTGTTTTCTTTGTTGTTGTTTATTTTTTAAGGCAAATTATGCCCTACAGGGAACTACCGTAAGAGGCCTGCACCTGTTCAACATGGAAGCAGGAGAAATGCTGTGTCCATAGAAGTTACCAGTGCCTGGAGCAAGTTTCATTGTAGATCAAACTAGAGATTTTTCTTAAGGTCCTAAACCACAGAATTGGTAAGAGAGTGTTAGCTAAACTAAAAAAAGGCCTAGCCTAACAGTAGATACAGAAGTAAAATTATATCTGAACATCTCACACTTCTTTGAAACCCTTTCAAATCCAATCTAAATTGCTATTTGATGACAGTGAGGGGTTGGAATGGACTTAACTTAATGAGGGTGATTAACATATGAGGAGGAAATAAGGGAAAAACACAGGCAAAATAATTTAATTTTTCTTCATCTTCTCCCTTTGAGTGATGTTCAGATCCTCAGATGACTTCTTGTGGTATCTTGGAACATCAAGAGATTGAATTGTGACTTTCAGTACCTCAAACATTGCCCATATTTCCTATGAGTGTGTTGGTCTGTGTGTGATATTTATAGTGCCTATTGTAAATGGCTGTTTAGGTGTTGACTGGGGTGTGTTGATGGTTGGCTGTTGAATCTGTTTTCAACTCAAGGGCCAAAGAGAAAATATAGTGAAACAACTATCCTTAGCTGATAATTCCAATTTGTAATCTTACAGCAATTGCTCTAAAAGATATGGTTACGCTTATAGTTATACTTCAAATGCTGCAGGATGTTTATGATATCTTTTTAAAATTTATCTTAGTATCCAACCTTTTTTCATATAAATGACAGCTCTATTCCAGTTCCTACTCTGCTGGCATTCAGGAGGTATGCCAACTGGCATAGGGACTTAAGAGGGACATGCAACACTTGGAGGGGTTAAGGACACTCCCTCTGCCTTTTAAATTTGTTTTACTTATGTGTCTTATATTTACCTGTGTCTCTATATTTGTAAGCCGCTCAGTTGCTTAATTATTGATAAATGAATAAAATATACAAAATCAAATGCAAAAACAATATAAAGTAGCTAAATTTAATATGCAGTCATGTAAAAAAGTAAGTACACCCTCTTTGAATTCTATGCTTTAACATATCAGATCACAATAAAAATCATCTGGTCCTTAGCAGTTCTTGAAAGTAGATAAATACAACCTCACGTAAACAACACAACATATTATACCATATCAACATTTATTTTAGAAAAAGAAACCAAAATGGAAAAGCCATGAAAAACTAAGTACAGGCTTACTGTTTTTTATAGGTCTGAAGAGGCTAAGTAGCAGCTAGATGCTGCTATTCAAGTGCCATTGATAAACTGATCATCAGCAAGTGTGAACTACCTCAATAAAAGTTGAAGTTTTAAGAGTTTGCTGATATCCGGCACTGAGGTGTTTGTTAACACAATACCAAAGAGAAAAGACAACAGTAATGATCTCAGAAAAGAAATTGTTACTGCCCATCAAGCTGAAAAGGGTTGCAAGGCCATTTCCTAACAATTTAAAGCCCATTATTTTACAGTGATGAAAATTATTCACAAGCAGAAAACATTCAAAACAGTTGCCATTCTTCCAGGAGTAGATGTCCCGGCAAATTCACCCCAAAGTCAGACCATGTAATGTTCAGAGAAATTGCAAAAAATCCAAGAGTTATATCTTAGACTCTACAGGCCTCAGCTAACATGTTAAATGTTGATGTTCATGACAGTACAATTAGAAAAAGACTGAACAATTATGGTTTGTTTGGAAGGGTTGCCAGGAGAATGCATCTTCTCTCTAAAAGGAACATGGCAGCATAGCTTAGGTTTGCATCTGAACAAATCACAAGACTTCTAGAACACTGTCCTTTGGACTAATGAGACCAAAGTGGATAATGCATAGTCCCTTTTTTGGCAAAAACACAGCATACAAGCAGAAACATCTCAATCAAACCATCAATCACAGTAATTTAAAGGTAATGATTTGGGCTTGTTTTGCAGCCACAGGATCTGGACATCTTGAAATCATTGAGTCGATCATGAACAATCTCTTTATGTTGCGTCACCTGTAAGGTCATGGAATCAATTATTAACCAATCCATCATCCTCCACTTAGAAACAAACAACCTACTCTCTAATAAACAATTTGGTTTTAGGAAAAAACTATCCTGTAATCTGCAGCTCTTACACTGCAAAAACATATGGACTACACAACTCAATCAGGGCAAAGCAATAGACGCAATCTACATAGACTTCTGTAAAGCCTTTGATTCAGTGGTACACGACAAACTACTCCTAAAACTAAAATCTTACGGTATCTCTGGACACCTGCATAACTGGATAGAAGCATTCCTGTCCAACAAATGGTCAAAATTGGGAGCGTCCTATCAAATTCTGTACATGTCAACAGTGGTGCCCCCCAAGGCAGTGTTCTAGGACCAACTCTTTTCATACTCTACATAAATGACCTCTGTGATCACATCAAGAGCAACTGTGTTCTCTTCGCTGATGATATAAAGCTATTCAAAACCACAGACAATACTGCTACCCCTCAAAAAGACCTTGACTATGTAGCAGAATGGTCAAACAAATGGCAACTTCAAATCTCAACAAATAAATACTCTGTCCTACATATTGGCAAAAAATATATATCAGAAAATAAAATACAGGCTGAATAGTCAAGACCTTGTTCATGATCCAAACTCTGTCAAGGATCTTGGAGTACTCATCTCTAATGATCTAAGTGCTAGAGCCACTGTAACTACATAGCCAAAAAGGCATTAAGAGTTGTTAACCTAATCTTATGTAGCTTTTTCTCTGGTAATATTACACTAATAACTAGAGCATACAAAACACTTGCTGGACCAATACTTGAATGCAGCTCATCAGTCTGGAAACCACATTACGTATCTGATATTAACACAGTTGAGAAAGTCCAGAAATATTTCGCAAGAAGAGTTCTCCACTCCTCTACTCATTGCAGAATACCTTATGCCTCCAGACTCAAAATTCTAGACCTAGAAAACCTAGAACTTTGCCGCCTTCGGTCTGATCTAAGTATAGTATATAAAATCATACATTGCAATGTCCTACCTGTCAATGAATACTTCAGCTTCAACCATAACAACACAAGAGCAAACAATAACTCAAGGTTAATCGCACCAAACTTGATTGCAGGAAATATGACTTCAGCAACAGAGCGGTCAATGTCTGGAATACTCTTTCTGACTCTGTGGTTTTTTTCCCCAAACCCCAAAAACTTTAACCTTAGACTGTCTACTATTGACCTCACCCCTTTCCTAAGAGGTCTGTAGGTCTGCATAAGCGCACCAATGTGCCTACCGTCCCTGTCCTATTATTTTTTATATTTTATTATTTTTCTTATATGTATCCATGTATTCATAACTATGTTTTTACTTATATCTATTATCTTGTAAGCAATTGACAAATAAAACAAACAAACAAACAAACAAACTCTTCTGTACACCAAACTATTTTAGACTCAAATATGAGGCCATCTGTTCAACATCTAAAGCTTGGCCAACACTGGGTCATGCAACAGGACAATGACCCCAAGCACATCAGCAAATATAGAACAGAATGGTTGAAAAAGAAAAGTATCAAGGTGTTGCAGTGGCCCAGTCAAAGTCCAGACCACAATCTGACTAGAATACTGTGGTGGGATGTTGAGAGCTGTACATAAATAAATGCCCCAAAATGTTAATCAACTGAAGCAAATTATAAAGAATAGATCAGAATTCCTCCACAACCCTGTGAGAGACTGATAAAGTCATACAGACAACTATTGCTTCAAATTATTGCTGCTAAAGGTGGTTCTACAGCTATAGAATCATAAGGTGTACTTGGTTTTTCACATTTTTCAGCTTCTCTTTCATTTTGTCTTTCTTTTTGTAAAATAAATGACACAATGTAATATGTTGTTAATCTGAAGTTGTATTTACTTACTTTTAAGAACTGCTAAGGACCAGATGATTTTTACTATGTTCTGATATTTAAAACCATAGAACTCAAAGAGGGTCTATTTCTTTTTCACATGACTGTATACAATTATATAAATATAAGGATTTGACCACTTTTTTCCCCTGTATTCCATTAAATAGATTACTATTGCATTCAGGAGACCCATAGACTTTTTTTAAAAAATTAAAAAAATATGCAGGAATTAGAAGATGGTAAAATTCAAACTAAATTTTGTGAACACACAGCAATATAATCAATACTATGGTAACCTGTTATAATCCTCAATTGCAACTGTAAATTTGTTGATAGTTACACATTATAATTTACTCCACGACCATCAATCTTACTGCAGACCTATGTGCTAAACTTTACTGGGAAACTTTTTTATGAAACCAGTTAACAAAGAGCTACCAATAGAAAAGCTTAGGAAGAAATACACAGCATATACTTTATAACACCCAGTATTAAGAAGGAGATCTAAGAGTCAGAGTTGCTTTATAGATACTTCTCCCAATAACATGTATTCATAAATCCTACATAAAGTCATAAATGTTATATAGCTGTTGCTTTCAATGAAAAAAACCTCTTAAATAATTCTTGAGCCTAGAACAAATTTGCTGCAGGACAAAAACCATGTATAATATTTTTTTAATAGCTTAGTAAAAGAAAGAGGACCAAGTGTAAAGTTCTGGAAAATGTTCTCCTGCATTTGTAAAGAAATCAATGGATCCCTTACAGAGATTGTCTCTTCTCTTCTCTCATCATTAAACATTTCATTCTCTTACTAAAACATTTATATTTATGAATATTGACACTAACCTCAAAATAATATCAAAGTTCCAAAGGTTGTAATTCTGCCTCAGAGGCTGTCTGAACAGCCAACGCTTTGCTCCTAACCTTGAGCAAGGCTCTACCCCACCCAGTTGGAACAGCTCAGTGACGATTAGGTAGAAACACAGATGTGCTAATGTATTTTTCTCACCAAACAGGTTTTCAAGCTTATATCAACCAATGAATGGAAAAGCCATTTAAACAAAATTAAAGTCGTAGACATATACCATACTCAAACTCCTAACATTTCTGAGCAGGATTTTTTTTTTTAAAGTCCCATGTCTTCAGTATTGTTAAAACCTAACTGCCTTGTATGTTCACAAAAGACCACCAATACAAAGCAAAAGTGGCTGAGATGGAATTCTAAGTAATTTTTTTTAGAACCAAAAAACCTGATCTGGTATTTGCGCTAAGTGAGATAGAGAATAAAAATACTATTTTCCTTGAAACTCCCTTATTTTTCTATTTTAAATGAACAAGTATTCTTAAATCCTGAAAAAATGTTGTATTCCAAGTAGCTGATTCACACAATCATTTTTTTAAAAGGATTGCTGGGGGTAAATGGTAGTAGTGTAATATACTTAATAAATTAGAGGCATTTTGTTTATTTTTAAAACTAACTGATAATTTGGAATGAAGTCTTTCAGAGGTAATTATAAATAATTTGCCTTTCTCTGCATCTTCAGCAGAAATTAGCTGGTTGGATTAAACTGAGATTACAAAATGAAGCTGCTTTGCGGAATACTAAAGAAAGCCACATTTAGCTGAATTTATCTCTTCTCACACACATACACAAGTAAGTATAATGGAATATATTCTATTTATACCTGTCACAGAAATATGAAAATACATAGATTGTATTGATTAATGTTCATGTATGAAGCTTTTGAAACGGGAGTATGTTAAATTGCATATTTTATGGGAAGTGCAGATATTTTCATAAAAGCAACCTTTATTAATAAATTCTCTATCCCAATGTTGCATCACAGGGAGTTGCACAGAACAGGTCTTCCTTCTAATTTCTCATTGTTACAATATAGGACACAAAGAGGCAGGGCCATCATAAAGCAGTTGCAATTTTGTAATACACTTGTTTATAGTCTTGGCACAATTGCTATGGAACATGTTCTAATATGTCAGCTATATCAAATTAAGTATTCAAAATAATGTATATTTGCGAGTTAAGAAGTGTAACACTGGAGAATGACTAGTTTGAACATTCAAACAGATAATATAATCAAAGAAATGCATGTGAAGAAAGCACTATCTGGTTTTTGAATGTTCACTGGAGGGCACAGTTAATTAACTTCCTTTAAACAAGCATCCTTGCTTCCCTATTTAAGAAAGTTAGCAGAAATTCTGCTCAAGTATACAGTATCTCATAGCAGTGATTAGCAATTAATTTTCTCTGTGACTGTAAATAAGATCTTATATGTTGCTTATACAGCCAACTTTAGGCATCCTGACAAAATTTACTGAAGCGTAAGATGAAGGAAGTCACATTTTTCCAATCAGGAAAAACATGCCTTTTATTAAGCAGTTTACAGTCTGGATAAAGTTTCTAACTCAACTTTCTATCTTCTAGAGATAAATGTTATTATTAACATGAAAATATAAAACAGAAATATTGTTGTGTCAGACTTACAATTCATTTCAAACTCATCTCTACTTCCACTTTTCAAAAATGTATCTCCAAATATTTCTAAACTATATCAGCTCATACTAAAAATGTTGCAGAGAAATACATAAACATCTTTAGTTACAATCCCTTGCTCCATACCATGATGCATTAATTAAAATTGAGTCTTTTAAAGAGATTAAGCTTTTGTGCAGGTTGGGTGGGGGAATGTGTAATGTAATAATCTACAGGGAATTCTAGAGGCCATAACTACTACGCATTTACCAAATAATTGAAAATCAACATAGCAGTTGTCCTCTTACACATATATCAGAATTTCTTTCAGAGAAGAGATATAACGGATTAAAAGAAGCAATTGCCTCAATCTTATGCGGTTAACCAAATCCAGGCAAAAGTGTAAGTGAGAAATAGGATGATAAAGAAAGAATAGAAAACAAAAACACAATAAGAAGTATAGCAGCATTGTAGTATGTTATCATACCATGAAAGCTCTCTATTTTTTGTTAAAAGTAACCTCATTTACATTTTCATAGCTTACAATATAATATTTGGAAAACAATCTGGCAAAAAAGTAAAAAAATATAAAAGAAACAAGCAAAAAAAGCAATGGAGCTGTTACATTTTAAAAAAGCTAAGTAATGTAATAGATGAATTCATCCAGCAATATACTGTATATATCAGTGATGGCTAACCTTATCAGCACCAAGTGCCCAAAGCGCAAGCGCTCCCAAAATGGAACACATGTGCGCCCCGCGCATGCACGCATGACCCCCATACATGCATGTCCCCTGCTCTCGTGCATGTGACCCTGCATACGTGACCCGCTCCCACGCATGCAAGCATAATCCCTACATGTGCACCCCACCCCTTGCACATGTGTGGCAGAGACCTGAAGACCAGCTAGCCGGCAGGAGGAATGTGCACATGTGTGGCAGAGCCGAGCTGGAGAGATGGCTCGCATGCCCATAGAGAAGGCTCTGTGTGCCACCTCTAGCACGCGTGCCATAGGTTCGCCATCACAGGTATATATAGAAAATAAACAATTGAAATGAATTTTTTGTGGCAAAACCTAAAGTATTAATTTTCAAATCTGAATATATTCATGAATGCATAACTTGAAAAAACTACAATTGCTAGATTCTGAAAGATTTGAGATTCCCTCACCCATTTATAGATATTTTCATCTAAAACGTAAGAATTAGAACTTTTAGAAGAATAAAAATAAACATAATTTTAAAAATAAAGGTTTAAATTACATTCTTTTGCTCTGAAAATATATTCAGCTATTTATTTCAACGAGTTGACCATTTTTTATAAAATGAGGGGATTGCATAATATTGTATATTTGTATATACTTGCATATAAACTAAAAACTAGATACTGTGGTATTAAATCATGATACATGAACATTTCTGAATGATGCAGAGTAAGTCAACTTACAAAACAACATAAGGTTCCACTATTCAAGATACATTATATAAATGGTTAATATTATTCATAATCAAGGTAGGTATGTCAATGGGAATTAAATATGGGCAAACCTTCTATTGGTTCCATCTGGTTCATTTTATGGAAGCCCTGGGGTCATGTCAGAATGACCTGTTTTCTTTTATAAATGAATCATAAGAACAGCATGCTCTCTTGTCAAAAATCATAGAGTTGCCTGCTGTCTGACAAACTAAGGTCCTCCTATCATTATAGAACAAAAGAAAAGCAGTTCATCTCTCAAATAACAGGAGGGAAAAACCTTGGTTTTTTTTAAAGAATATACCCAAAGTATTTGAATGCTGTTAAGGATTTCTAGGAATAGAATACATATATTTTATAATCATGAAAAATATGTTTTACTTTTCTCTCTGTTGCTAATTAATGTAATGGAATTTATTGGTTAGGTAAATTAAGTGATAATTAAATACTCCTGGATTTCAGTAAGAATGGTATTTTAAAAATTAACTTATGGTCCTATAGTACAATACTAACTGTTAATATGCTATGTAAATAAAACATACATGGTTTGGTAGATCTTAATAACCTGTCAACTCTTTTGCATGAATGTTGCAACCCCATACTTTCAGAAATCTCTTTCTGCATTCCTTATGTTAATTCTGCACGGTATATGAAACTGAAAAACCATATGAATCAGATATTTCAGACTGGCCAGAGATTTAATAAAAAAGCAAAAATTATTTACTTGTCATGTACTTGTCATATAAATAGAAGATATGGGTGAAACTAAAAGGAAAATTATGCTGAAAACATGTAGGCACCTCAAAATCGAACTGAGATAGTGTGAGTTTCAGTTTTAATGATTAAAATACTGTAGTATCTACATGAAATAGGAAACAAATCTTATGGTTCAAGAGAAATGCGCATGAAAAGAATAATTTTATTTTAGTCAGGGGTGGGATTCAAATTATTTAACAACTGGTTGTCTAGGTGTGGCTTAATTTGTGGGTGTGGCTTGTTGGTCATGTGACTGACTGGGTGTGACTTGTTGGTCACGTGACTGTCTGGCTGTGACTTGGTGGCCATGTGACCAGCTCGGCAAGGTTTGGTGGTCATGTGACTGGGTGGGCGTGGCCAGGTGGCCACGTGATTGGCAAACCAAATACAAGTGGTCCTTGCTTAATGGCCGGTTGCTTAGCAAGTTTTCTAATTTATGACTGATCTCCCCAGAGCTACTTGACCTGTTTTGGGAGTTTTGATAGCCATGCACACGCACACACACACACACACCCTTCAGGGCGTTGGATTAGAACAGCAGTCGCCAACCGATTGGCTGTGGCCCACTGGTGGACCATGAGAAAATTTTGGTGGTCTGCAGAGAAATGTCACCCCCAGAGCACCCCCAAAGCAATTAATCCAGTCTGCGCAGGAACACAAGGCTGCGCCGCCCATATGGCCCATGGGAACTTTCCCCACCTACTCACTCCTTACCTGGCAAACTTGCCTGCTAAATTGGTATTTTTTCTTTTTCTGACCATCAGCTGTCTGCTGTGCTGGGAGATTTAGATTAGCTAGAAAGCAGGAAATCATTGGATTTCTTGCTTTCTAGCTAATCTTTAGATGAGTTGAATCTTCCTTAGGACTGAAGCAGTGCAGAATGAGCTAGCTGATGACAGAAACACAGATCTTGAAGTGAATCTGTGATTCTATGAGCAACTCAATCTGCCTGCCTGCTTTTCCTGATTTCGGGTAAAAGTTGCTCTTTTAGTCGTGAGTGGTGACGGGTCAGTCCTAGCTCGCCTTCCTCTCTGCCACCAGCAAGCCAGGTATGCTGAAGGCTGGGGACAGTGGGGGGGGGGGGAAGCTTCCTAGGCCAAGAGTGCCACATGCTGTGGCGCTGGCAGCTAAGCAAGACAGCCAGCCAGGAGGGTTAGAGGGAGAAACTTGCTAGGCCACGTGTGCCACATGGGATAGAGCTGCGCTGGCAGCTAAGGAAGCCTGTGATGACCCGGGGCATGACACAAAAATAACCAAGTCACAAAAACAGAAGTCCCTTTAATGCCTCCAACTTGGCCCCAATATCCAATTATCCTTGGCTGGATATCAAACTCTTAAAGAAAACAGTTTACAGAGGGAGTAAATGTAATCCGCACCAAAGTAAAGTTAATTTGAAATAAAAAACCCAACACAAACCACACTGAAGGAATTACTACAGCAGGCAAGGATGATTAATTGTAGACTTCTACCAGATAACGCAGTAACCACAGTTAGGAGAAAACCAAAACACAGATTAGCTCCAACAAGAATGCATGCTTTGCTTCCAGCATTTGGCCATGCACAGTTTGTCCTTTTAATCAGTCTTCTCAGCTGCAGCTCATGAAGGAGATCACAGCCCCTTCCTCCCCCATAAACCATGCCACTCACGTTTGTCCCTTATCTGCTCCTCCCTGCATGCCCAAGGATGAAGAGGGAATGGGCCTGGGTCTTCCTCTGAATGCCCAGCCAGTTCTCCTTCGAGCTGCTCGGATCATCCAGAGAGTGGGAGGTGCTTCAGTCTGTGTTGATTGTAGGCTGAGTTTAACTATTGAGGAACGCCCCTCCCTCCATCACGTGGCTCCATCCAGGCGTTCCCCCAGTTTATGCTCAGCCCTGTGAGAGCTAGGCTGCGTTGTTTATCCCTCCTTGGCCGTTTCAGGACTTTGCATTTTTGCTTAAGGTTTGCCTTAAATTGTTTTTTCCTTAGCCTCTGGGCATCTGGCTGTGTCTCTAGAGAAGGGGAGAGCGTTCCTTGCCCCCTCAGGGGGGAGTAAAACGGGCGGTATTGAGCGCTTTCGCGCTACACCCCCCCCCCCAGCCTCGATCTCAACTCCTGCCGCTTCCAGCCGCTCTTTGTTAGTGGCTCTAATTGCTTGCGTTTTAAAGCGCTGCTGGTTCTTCCCCCCACACGAACGCCGCGCCGCCCCTATCGGCCTCCTAGCCTTGCCGGAGGGGTGTAATTCCGCCCTGAGCAGCCCCGACGTTTGACTGATAGGCAGCCGCCTTTTTGGGCGCTGCCTCGTGGTCGGGAGCTAATCTGTTCTCCGATCTCCATTACAATGACCGCTGCGAATGTTTCTAGCTCGCCTTACAGGCTTCTCCAGCTTGTTCAGAGCCTCTATTCCTCTTGATATCGTTGGCTATTCCGCAGCAGTGCTCAGGGCGAAGTAGAGCAGCACCCTTGGTACTCCTGGTTGTGTCCTGGGAGCAAAGCTGCTGGAGGCCTCACCTCTCCAACCCAGTGCCTAAAGAGGCCTCAGGCGTTCATTTGACTAATTGGATAAGTTTGCCTGGGTTGCACAGATTGAGATCGGATTTCATGTGACAAAAACAAGAAATAAAAAATAAGAAATAAAATAAAAAATGAAACTAAGAATAAAAAATAAAAAAGCAAAACAAAAATAAACAATAATATGTGAATATATTCCCTGTTTATACATATTTATGTATATTTTCATACTGATAAACAATGCTCAGAGCATTGTTAATAATACAATGGCAAATGACTCTGTACTTCTATCATGCTAAGCATATGCAATGAAACAGAATGGAATCTAATACATGGGAAAGCCCTGTCATAATCATAATAACAATATCATATATATATATACATATATACATATATACATATATACATATATATATATATATATATATATATATTAATTAATTACATCAAATTCCAAAAGGGGGATGCGGACCAGCCAAAAGGATACCCAGCCTTCTGTTATAGGCTGAATCCTAGGCGAGCCAACCGCCTCTATTATTCTTCTGTATGATCTTTACCTTTTAAAATGGCAGATGACAACTAAGGCCCCCCTTGAGGGCCAAGTAAGTCTCACCTTTTGCGCAGCCAGGCTAAGGAAACTTCAAAGGCCTCTGAGGAGCCCCAGTGACACAGTGATGTCAGGGCAACACTCCAAAGCTACTCTACAGCCAGCTGCCTGCAGCTTGGCAGCTCGGGGTCCACTGGGCTCGAGACTGACCCATCCTCCCAAAATGGGTAGAGGGAGGACCCAGATTGTTGAGGGCAATATGCTGACTCTGTCAACTGCCCACAGAGAGTTCTAAAGCACTGCAATGTAATGCATAAGCACGATGACTGTATGAGATGCCTTAAGGCATCATAAGCATTGGAGAGGGAATTCCTCAGGCGATCCAGGGGGTCTCCCTTGGTGCCCCCAGCCCCCTCCTCACCGTTCTTTCCAGTTTATTCTTCCCTCCTCAGGTGCAGCTCTCCCCAGGGACAGCAGGCCCTGGTCCACCGACCAGATGGGCACTCGAAGCCACACTTACTTCATGACCGCAGATCTGTGCCAAGAGGAGCCAGATATAATCGAGAATGAACTCATGGATGGAGCTGGCTACCCGCCCGGGAGTTGTAGAAGGTCTCCAACAGATTTCCTTACCCGGCTTCCTCCCAATGACTCCCGAACACGAGTCGCCATTGGTCAGGTCCCCGCTCGGATTGGATTCTACCACGGTCAGGTACCTTACAGAGGGTCTGTCCTCCAGAAAGAGAACAGGGGGACGAGGAAGGTAACTAGATCAATTCAGGGAGGAGGAAGAATTCGAACTGGGGCCATCTCATTGCAGTGCACCCCGGTTGGAAATGTTCACGGTGGGAGAGATGTTCAGGATGAGGGTCTTACCCCCGACCATCCCTCCTTGGTGAGCTGGTTCAAGCCACTCCTGTTCAATCGCTTGTCCTTAAGGCTCCAGGACAGCATCCCTGGCCTGTTATCTCAGTCTCCCTCTGCTTTTCCTCCGTGGAGGTGGGCTCAGAGGATGGCAACTTCAAGCAGCCCGTTGTGGGAACCGAAGTGATTCCGGCTACTCCGACCGGCTTCTCTGACCTGGTTTAAAACAGCTGTCCCCCACCGGGGACCCCCTGCAGGGGTTTGTTATCCCCAATCCAGGATCCTCTAACCCACCTAATACCCTTGAGGGGGAGGAGCCCTTGTCGGCTTAGCACCCTCCTTCTTCCCCGCGATCCTCTGGAGGTCCTGTCAACCGAGGACAAGAGGCCTGAACTAACCTCCGGGCGCTCCAAGCCTATGCTGGGGCCTTCAGATCAGCTCTGCTGCTTTCTCTTTCTCTGGGTCCTCGACCAGATGGATCCGTCTACTTTAGCAGCATGTCCCCTCATCCCCTCAAGGGCGCATCAGGACATCGCTGACCTTCGACGTGGCAGAATCCTCGGCCGTCGCCACTTACCATTCAGTTAAGTTCACCAGTAGTGCGCTAACCTCTCTTGTCACAGCCCCCGCCTCCCTGGCTCAAACACCGACAGGCGGATGTCAAACTCCGTCTTGGCTACTGCGCCCATCAAGGGAGACAATCCACCGGCTTAGCTCCGGAACCCCTGCTAGTGGATTCCCGAAGCAAAAATCCTTCCCTCTCTTGTGGAGGCCAGAGCACAGAGCCCCCAGCCATGTCAGAGAGGGTTCCCTGACCCTTCCACCAGCCTCCCTCTGGCCCTTTCTCAGGTGGCCTAGAGGTGGAGCACGTGCCTCCCAATCAGGAGGTTGTGAGTTCGATCCCAGGTATAGGCTAATATTTGGAATAGACTCTCCTGTTGGAGCTGGGGGTTGGACTAGATAACCTCCCAGGTTCCGATCCCCCCTCTCCTCTCGGCCATCCCACAGGATTGAGCCGATTTGGGTGACAGGGTTAGAAAGGGCGGTACCCATAAGAGACCCCTCAGGGGACCAAGCTGTAGTCTCTTCCGACGCCTTGGCTCGGAAACGCACACCCCTTATACAGGCTCCAACCCGCCCCACCCTCAGTGAGGACGGCGCCTTGCTCCCACCTCTTGGGGACCCCACTCCCTCAGGTGGTTGTAGAATGTTCCTAGACCTAAAACGACCTAATCTTTCCTGCCCCCGCAGGACTAAGATGTACACCTTGCAGTCCTCCCCATTGGGTACCAGGCAAGGGGACCAGCTCTCTCTTATGGTTCTTCCAGTAACATTTCTACCCATCCCTTTCCGGGCTCCCCCAAATTCCGCAGGGTTTGTTTTCAACCTTTACCACTCTCATTAGGCGGACCTACCTTGAGTTGAAAGCGGTCCCCTGAACCTCCCAAGGTTCTCGCAGCTCTAGCGGTTCCCCTCAGGAACCTTCCCGTTCGTCCCCTCCTCAGACGTCCAGCAGAGAGGGACCCCAGAGCTCTCTCCCTGCCCCCCCCAAGACCATGGGCCCCTCATAACCTGACGAGCACCAACTGTCGTCATCTAACCGGATAAACCAACTCGAGCCCGTAATTCATTTGGTAAAAAGGGGGAAAAATAGTTCTCTCCTCGGAGAGATCCCTAGCATACAAGGACCCGTCAAACCTATATAGTGCTCCAAAGGCAACACTAGTAGAATTGTCTAAATTTTTGGGTAGGCTGGTCTCAAGCATTTCTACTGTTCCCTGGGCCCGTTTTCTCGCCAGAACCCCTAAGTGGTTTCTGCTCTCTTCGAACGCCTGGTGGAAGTACCCAAAACCCACGCCCAGGGTCCCTCCAAGGGGCCTTACCCCTCTCCTCCAGCGATACAACCTCGCATCAAGTAGGGCCACTCCTTCAGAGAGCCCCAACGATCCTCCCTCGCCACAGACGCCTGCCTGCCCGACTGGGGCACTTTACCCACTTGTTCGAAGGGCGCCGCGGGTGTAGTAGTACCATGCAGGATCCCCTCTCTCGGCACGGGGCCAATAGTTGGAGACAGAAAAGGGTATGCAATACAAAATTGGGTGGAACTCCTCGTCATACTCCGGGCCCCGCGTAGCTCCCACCTCCAGGTATGCGGGCGCCGCGTCCTCCTCACCATCAGTGTCACCGCCAAAGCCACGTCTCAGACAAGGGGGCACCCAGACCTCTCGGTTAATGAGAGAAGCCAAGCGTCTCTGCCACGGAGTGCAATCTCCTCCTTGAAGCAGAGCCATCTCAGGAGTGTCAATCACCAAAGTGGATTCGCTGGACAGGGCCATGGTGGACCAATCCGATCGGCGTCTCTCTCCCGTCTCTGTTCTAGGGGCGATCACATTATTCGGCCTGCCAGTCGAGGATTTCTTTACATTCCCTTCAACACACACTCCTGATTTCCCTCAAGGTTCCCCTCCCATGGGACCTAGGATCATGTCGCCCTACATTGTCCTCGGCTCCCAGGAGTCCCCTGCATCCCCACTAGCACTAGTTTCCCAGAGTCATACAGGAGCTCCCATCCAGCCAGGAGCTGATCCCGAGAGAGCAGAACCGTTTTAAAAACAAACAATCAAACTAGCAATCAAAAAGAAAAGAGAGAGAGAACGAGAAGTTCCCTGACCAGATTATTGACCCCATCTTGGTTTCAGCCGATCCTCAACCATCCAAACCCATGAGATCACTCGAAATAACTCAGCAAGCAGTGTCACCTATCTCGAGTCAGCCCTTGTTATAAGGCATCCCTCAGACAACCCACTAACTTGTGTCCTCCAACTTTTCTCATACCCTGCCTGAGACCTTGTTAGGGTCCTTTTTACCCCCCTCTGAGGACCTCTTGAGCCTCTCAGGGATTTCTCCCTCCAGCTCTTAACTTCAGGGTTCCGTTTCTGGTGGCCAGTGCTCGGCTCGTCAATTCTTGGAGATTGCAGCATTGTCAGTAAGAAAGGACCTCTGCATCTCCCTCGCCGTCCGGGTGGTTCTCCGGCCCGACTCTGCCTTATTGCCCAAGGTCAACCCAGCCTTTCGCAAGGCAAGGGATCTCATTCCCCCAAACCTCTGCCCAACCCTCGTGCGAGAGAGGGATACCTGTACCGTGCCCCTCGCATCTACCTTTCGCACTCCCAGCCCTCATGAGGTCTGAAACCCTTTCCTCCTTTCAACCCAAATCTTTGGACCACAAAGTGCCCCCTCCAACTTTCGACTCTGGATCAGAGCTACTATCCCCAGATCTCACTTGTCTCAAGTTTGCCAGTACTAGTGAAACTGCAGCGCATCCCATCAGAGAGGCAGATACACCGGTAACTTGGGTCACTCAAGCCCCTATCACTGATAATTGCCGGGCCTCCACCCGGACTCCTCCGTCTTCCTTCATTAGGCATTCCGAGATCGACATATTGTCTCAGCTAAGGCCTCGTTTGGCAGACGTGTCCTGCTCAAGGACCCAGAGAGGCTCCTGAGCCAGACGGGGTCCCTCCCATAGGACAGCCAAGCTTTGGTATGTCCCACTCTCTGGATGATCCGAGCAGCTCGAAGGAGAATGGGCGTTGGTTCTTACCTGACACGCCATTTCTATTCGAGCTGCGAGGATCATCCAGCCCCACCCTTATCCTTCCCGTCTGGTGGGGTCCTGTTTTGGCCAATGAATCATTAAGTCTAGTAAGATGAGAGTACGGTTTTCTCTTCCCTCTCGACTTCGCATAAACTGGGGGAGCGCCTGGATGGAGCCACGTGATGGAGGGAGGGGCGTTCCTCAATAGTTAAACTCAGCCTACAATCAACACAGACTGAAGCACCTCCCACTCTCTGGATGATCCTCGCAGCTCGAATAGAAATGGCGTGTCAGGTAAGAACCAACGCCCATTCCCTTCCCCAGTTTCCTCCACAACCACTGGAATCACTCCCGCTCCCTGTCAGCTATTCCATCTCTCCCTTGGAGTCAGACTCCAACAGGGTCATGACAAAGCCAGACAGGGACAGTTGTGGGGGAAGCTAGCTAGGCCACAAGCGCTGAGGGCGGTGGTGGCAGCCTAGGCTGGCCTAAGAGTTGGGACTCAACTGGGGCTGGCAGCAGCAGCAGCATGTAGGTGACCGGGCTCACAGAGCCTCACTCACTTAAAGAGATCGTGATGGCGGAAGGCAGACAGCAATGGCTGGCAGGCAGGTGGGTGGGCGAAGACAGACAGCAGGCAGCGATGGCTTATGGCCAAGATAAGGAGGGGCGGGGCTGGCAGGGGAAGAATGCAATCAGTGATTGTCGCACATGCATGCAATGTTGCACATGTGCGATAAGGACTGACTGGGCAGAGAGCGGAGAAGCGGGTGGAGAGGGGCAGGGCCAGCCAGGGGCCCGATTTACTGGTTTCCAAATTGCTGGGAATAATAACAACTGGTTCTACTGAACCGGTCTGAACCGGTAGAATCCCACCCCTGGTTTTTGTACTTATCCAGCACATTATCCAATTCAATATAGTTTAATCTTGAGTGCATATAATTTTAACTTTGTACTGCCTTTTAAATATGACAATAGCTTATGGAGCTGTGGTGGCATAGTGGTTAGAATGCAGTACTGCAGGCTATTTCTGCTGACTGCAGCAGTTCAATTCTGACCAATTCAAGGTTGAATTCATCCTTCCAAGGTCAATACAATTAAGACCCAGATTGCTGTGGCAATATTTCTAACAATGAAGGTATTTTCAGTGTTTTTCCTTGGTTTCTTTGAAAAAGTCTTTTAAATACTTAGTGGCAATCCACGTAGGAATGTCCTGTTCTGCTTAATATATGAAGATCTTACCTGCAAAGAAGAAGTGTTTTCACTATCTTGGTAAACTAGCAATCTGCTACTACGCTTTATTCACTGGTATTGATTAAAATTAGGAAATCAGACTCTCAATAGACCAAAAGTTGTCTTACATAATGCTGGCCAAAAACAGTTCAAAATTCTCTTTTGACTTATCTGTGGGGTCTATTCTTTATATATTAATTTATAGAATTGTTGAGTTAGAATTTAAGCATCAAATTCAACTCCTTGCTCAGTGCATAAATCCAAATTAAAGATATGACTATCTTTTTTCAAGGAATACATCTGATAAAACACAATCTATTTTCTATGGATACACTGTCAAATGATTTATTGTTGGAAAGTTTTTCTAACAGGCAGTCAGAATTTGTCCTCTTTCTCACTGATGACATTATGAGCTGTGACACTTAAACAGTAATTTCACTTGGCTGTTCTTACAATATATGCTGTATAGACATAATGGGACCCTGAGGAAAGATGGAGGTAGGGGGACAGAAGCAATAAAAAATAAAATTAAATTCTTACAAAAATTGAAGTAAACAGGGTAAAGGCGACAGCCAGTTTGCTGTAGTTGTTAAGGCAACAGATTAGAATGCAAGATACCTTGATTCTAATCCTGCTTTAGCTGCAAAGTCATCTAGGTGAACTGTGGATCAGTCATTCTCTCTCAGCCGGGGGGGAAACGGCGAAAGAACAAAACCAGGCAGGAAAGAAACGATGCAGCTTCGCACGGAGCGAAAAGGCGGCAATCGGAGGGGGGGGGGCAGCGCTCGAAGCGCTGGATTCTCCCTTAAAAGGATAGTGAAACAATTCCCCTTAGAAGAAAAAGACTCCCTAGGGAGCTCAAACCTCAGTTTCCTGCGCTGTCTGAGAGTCCAAGTTGATCAAAAAAAAGAAAACACGAGGTGCTAGAACGACCAGGAGCAAAAGGAAAACCAGCCTGACTGCCACGAGGCTGAGCAAAAAACTGGGGCGCGCCCGGAGGACCACGTGATGGTGAGAGGCGTGCCTCAATCTCAAGCTCAGCCTGTGAGAGCCGAGACTGGAGCTCCTCCCAACCTGGACACTCTCAACAGCTCTACGAAAAGAAGCGTATCAGGTAAGAACCAACGCCCCTTCTCTCTCAGCCTTAAGAAGCAAGAAATGACAAACTATTTCCAAATTCTTGCCCAGAAAACTGCAGGCACTGCAATTGGCAGGAGTCAACATTTATTTGTAGGCATATTTTATATACACAAGGCTAAAAGCAGAAGTTATATGCCAAGTATCTCAGTAAAATCTGTTAGAAAATATAAAACATTAAAAAAAATAACATAACTAAAAACATACTGAAAGGAAGACTGAAATGGAACTGGTCCCTAGTACTGCTATTATTATTTTTAATTCTGTGACATTATATTGGCCATTCTTCAAATGGAATCTGCATCAATGGCATGTCATTCGATTGTCTTCATAAAGGCATTTAGAAAATCAGCATCTTAGGATATTTGCCATTCTCCAGGAGGCTGAAGACAATTTATAACTAATAGAACCAAGACCACTTTGCATGGTGGCTTTTTAGAAAGCATCTGGAAATACTTGGCTGCTCTCCCCAACCCCAGAAAATCTTTACATCTGGAGTGGAAACTGACACTAAGACCAGAATTCCATAATTCATTTCAGTTTTAAGATATTTTTTTTCTCTCCTTTACAAGACTGGCAGTATAGACAATGACATGATAAATCTTTTAATGGAACCTCACAAAAACTAAGTATTTTTAAAAAACAAACTGCAATTGTACAAAATGTAGAGACTACAAAAGCACATATGCATGTATAAGACATTTTCCCCTCTATGTATTCTTCCATGAAACATTCTACAGAACAAAATTATATATATGTTAAACACATCTTTTACTCTAGTTTGCGATGGAACTGGATCCCTGGGGGGGGGGTGTATTTCAGAGGAGTAAAACCTCAATCAAGATAATGTGTGAGAAAAAGAGGATGAAAATGACCGCCCCTAATAGTTCACAGAGTGCCTCATAGATGCAGATATTAAGTATTCAGTCCGACAAGTTTTTGTCTATAGGTGGGAATCAATAAAGAACTCGGTTTGGAAGAATTACCACATGCCATTCTTGGTTTCGGTATTGTCAGGTGCCTGACAATATACATTTAAACTTAGGGAGCAGAGGCCTGTTATTTATGTAAAAAGAATATACTGTGTTTAATGTACACAAAACAGTCTCACTTCTCCAGCTTAGCTCCAAAATAATGTTGTCCTGTATAAGAAACTGTCTGTAGAGATGAGCCATACATACACTACCACCACACTTAAAAAAAAAGACCAGTATTATAGAAGAGTAAAAGCACTTTTATTTTAAAACGAATAGATCATTGCCACTTCAAACCATTCCAGTTTCAAGCTGGAATACTTTAGTCTGGAACACCCCAACCACTTCCTGTTCTGGAAAAATTAGTGCCAGAAAAATATGAGCCAGATCCATCAGGAGGGACACAACATTCCAGAATCAGATTACATTCACACCCAACATTTTGTATACAAGTGATGAAGACTTTTTCTAATGCCAGGTTTTAAAGTAAAAGAACTACAGTACAAAGCCCTTAGCATAATGCTGCAACTGACCAAATGTGACTGCAACTGACCAAACTTGGGCATAGTGATTACATAATATAGGTTTATGTGAAATGGGAAGGGAAGGGAAGGGAAGATTTCTTAAAAAATGGGAAGTGTGAGGAAAGTCTCTTCAGAAACAATAGAGGAGAATGAAAGGATATGCCTGACTAATAACAGATATTTCTTGGGGATTTTTCACATTGTTTCCATTCCATTCCAATTCTTTCATAGTAGTCTGAAGTTGTCTGCTTTCAAAACCAATAAATTAATCAACATTTTCTCTGGCCAATTTAATCCCAAAATGAGAAAAAATATTGAATTAGTGTCTTGCTACCCAATCACATTTTTGTTTCAAGATTTTTTTATTGTTTTAAAAAGATTCCAAAAGCTGCTCTATCTATCTCTTATTCTTTCTATGCCAATGAGATCTTGGGAAGAAATTACACAAGGGGCTCAGGACGTTTTCCTATCAGCAGGATAATTCTCCAAAACTGCAATGGAAGGTGACCAAAAGTCAGAAAAAGAAGGAAAAAATGTTCAGAAATGGTTCAGCTCACCAGAATAAAATGCAGGAAAAAAAATCCAGGAAATTTTTCCCAATGCTTCCATGTAGGAGAGTCAAGTAGGTAGTTGCTCAAAATGCTACCTCCTACTCAATTTGTATAGCCTTACTACTAGTCACATGATATGGAACATGGCTGATATTAAGGGGGTTGGCAATAATTCCAGAAGTCATGCTCCGTATAGTTTCCATACCTTGTTAAATGCATAGTATCTCAACTTTTGGAGTAAAACAAATAACTGACTCAAGACTTCCAAATGATCAAGGACCATGAATTCAAGTAAGCCTCCTTAATATCTATGGATCAATCATCCAGGTCATGCTTGTCCCAAAGGTACTTTTCCAAAAAGGCAACTGGACTTTCTTATTTTTTTCCTTGAAAATGTTTTACTTTTGTTCCAAGAAGCTTCTTCTGAACTGAAGAAGCTTTTTGGATGACAAGAGACACATTTTCAAGGAAAAAAACAAGGAAGTCCAGTTACCTTTCTGGAAAGGGACCTTTGGAGCCTCCTCAATACTTCGTTTAAGCATTTGCAGATGTGGCTCATGAGTTATCTTAAAATTTTAGATGGAAACAAGGAAGTAACTAACCACAAAAGCTGATTTCTGCAGACATATACTTTATTAATTATGTATTCTCACTGTAAGCACCAGATCTAATCCATATCATTATCAAAATAGAATGGTTAACATATGACGACATTACTGGTCAGCATTTTATATACTATTACATAAAGGGTTTTTTTGTATCCTTAGGTGAACAAAACCTCGCATTCTGTCTCATTGTTGTTTAAATAAACCTGGTTCAAGCAGATCATGCTGTCTCCACTTGTAAATTGGGTCATCTAGGATTGAGTGGAGAGCTGGGGTGAGATTCCAACCCAGTTATAGATATTCTTTCACTATCTCCTTAAAGCCAAGTGGGGTTAAGTGAAAGTGGTTTGTAACCCCCCTCTTCCCTTGTGTACCTCAGGTTCAGAGGGAAGCTTGCACTCCCTCTCTCGTTCTGTCTCTGCACTGTTTATGGCAGACCCAGGTTCATGTTCCAAGGTACTGAGTTAACGGGGTAGAGGTCTAGGGATGGATTATCTGCAGCAGCTTCATTTTCATTAGGAGATAGCTGAGAAAGGATTGAATGCAAGAGCCCAGAAGCAAAGAAATGAAAGAATTCCTGTAGGAATGGGAAACTTACCTATAAAATATCAAGAATTTCAGCTATGCAAAACATAAATGACTTAATCACTTGTGTGATTTGAAGTAAATCAAAACTTAGCTGGAAATAAATCATCTTAACTGACAAACACAGATAATGGTATGAAAATGAACAGATGTGTACTTCATATGGAAGAGATGCAAACATCTGATTTGGAATCTCTGAGGGACATTTAACACCTGGGAGATTGTTTTCAAAACAGCAGCTGGTTAATTAAGGGAAATCTAGATAAAGGTATGAATTTCTTAGTTTAATATTTTATATTAATGAAGGAGAGATGGGAGACTTTCATTCTGCTGAAGTTACCATGAATGAATGTTAAAATGTCTTTTGATGTGAAGATTTTTTAGATAGTAATATAAGATGTATGTAACTCTGTTTTCAGTGCTCTAAAGTGGACGCTAGTTTTTTTATAGGCAATTTTTAGGAAAGAAAAAAATCAAAACTATCCACTCCAATCCAAGCTGGATACAAATCAAATAGTATCATAGTATCAAACACAGATACTGTGGAATATTGTCTGTCCTGAGTTCCCAAAGATAAATATTCATAATCTACCTGTTCAGATGTAACAGAATATCTATTGTATATAGAGGACTACTGTAAATTTTAAAGAACATTGTTTCTACACAAACTGCTATTGAACATTTCTCTGAAATGTATCACATTTACAGACTGAAAAGTATTGCACTTCAAAGGTTATTCTTCTCCATATTCGCATTCAGAAAAAGAAGAAATTTTAAAAGCTTTGTCTCAAAGCCTGGGAGGGGTATATTCAGTAGAAGAAATTAATTCCTCTGATCCTTTTATTGTTAGCAAATTAACTATTATAGGTGAGTAACGTGTGTTAACTGAGACCAAAAAGAATGCTTAAGAAAACAGGTTTTTTTTACCCACAAATTATGAAGTACTATGCAAAATTTCGGTCATTAGTTCAAACAAACAAACAAACAAAAACTAAAAATAAGGAAACCTTGGGCCCCTTGCTCTGCAAGCTTCATTCTTCATATTTAATGGCTGCTTTTGCCATAACAATAGTTTTCAATCAGTAAGATCAAATGATGGCATCTACTCTCCAAAATTATGGTTTGCAAAGTCTATTCAAAAATGTTTCAATATTATTTATCCAATATTATAATTATTTGTCTGTAATCTATATAATTGAGTTTTCTATGCTTAGGCTCTAACTCACTGAAATAAAACATTTACAGAAATTATTTTGGCAAATTTTAATGTCACATACATACATGCATGCATGCATGCATACAAAACAATCCAACAAGGTTCCCTCCCCCAATTTTTTCGAATAAATGGTATAAAATGGCAACACAATAATCTCACATAAAGTGAGATAGAAAACTCACTTTGAGAATTTAAGTTAATTTTTTATCCTTTCTATATTATTGATACAAACAACCCAAGGTGACGAACATATCCAACAAGACTTCCTCATCCTATTTTCCCCACAACCCTGTAAGGTGGGTGGGTGGGGGGGAAGTGTGACTAACCCAAAGTCACCCAGCTTACTTTTATGACTGAAGAAACTCACGGTCTCTGGCTTTAAGAGCCTCAGTGGCGCAGTGGTTAGAATGCAGTACTGCAGCTAGCTGACTGCAATTTGACAGATCAAATCTCACCAGGCTCAAGGTTGACTCAGCCTTCCATCCTTCCAAGGTGGGTAAAATGAGGACCCAAATTGTTGGGGGCAATATGCTGACTCTGTAAAGTGCTTAGAGAGTGCTGTAAAGCAATATAAAACTGCTGCTATTGCTATTTCTAAACTGGAGCCTTAACCACCAGATCAAATTGGCTCCCAAAAGAAAAAAAATAAGAACAAAAAAACCCCAAGTAAAATTGTTTCTCTGGACTATATTACATTAGAAAGGTTTTGTTAGAATTCTACATTAGAATCTCAAATGCAACTATCTGTGCAAAAAGAGGAAAATAATTGAAATTTGGAGAAAATATTTACATACTAGAGTACTGGGCAAGATACATTTGCTATGTTGTTACAGGGAGCTCCTTGTGTGAAATTTACAATGAGAGGGCAGTGAAGGAGAATAATTTTTGAGTAAGGATTAAAACAAATCTCTTAATACATTGTTGAAGGCTTTAAAAGTGAACTAGCTTGACCAGGTACAGGATATGAAAAATTGCTCTGTAAGGTTAGTCAAGACTATTATTAACCTGAGAGAAAACTTTAGAGCAGCTGTTCCCAACCTTTCTGGCTTTGCCAGACTGCTGGGAGGGGGAAGAAGATGGGATAGTTTCACGGAAGTGGTGTGTGGGTGCGCACATACGCTGACTCACTGCTTTTGCAGCTTTTGGTTCCAAACAGGCTCTGGTTTGATACTGGGCTACAGCCCAGGTGTTGGGGACCCCTGCTTTAGAGGCAGTCCATGACTTATGACCATTGGTTCAGCAACCCTTCAAAGATAGAATGGTGCTGAATGGTGTTTACCAATTAGTTCTCAGAGTTCTGACTGTCTCAGCACCACTGTGGTCACATGATTACAATCTGGGTGCTTAACATGTGTGCTTATGATGAATTGTAGCACTTCACAATCATGTGATCACCGTTGTGACTTTTTCTGACTGATTCCCAAGATAGTCAATGGGTAACCTGGCAGAGCAAGCTTCAAATCTCTGGTATGTCTCCCCATCACAAACTCTGCTCCAGCCCCACTATTCTCATACAGGCCACTCACACATCCCCATTTACCCGCCCCAATCCTTGCCCCCCTTAATACTCCCCTGCACTCTTGCATGCCTTGCACACCTTCCCTGACCCTTGCTACGTCTCCCTTGCACCTCAACGCTACACCTCACACAAACCCTCGTGTTCTGCCCCCAACGGCAGCCATTCACCTGCTTGCTGACCTATTTGCAAGCTGCCTGTGACTTGCAACTTTCTGCTACCTTTCCCACTGACTTGGTCAGAAAGATGCCTTCCCTAATGACCATTCAATTCAATTAAAAACTAGGACTGCAGGAATGCGACTGCATTTTACAACTTCATCATTTAGCAATGGAAAATTCTGCCTCAATTGTTTTGGGATGATATTGATTTTGAGAGTAAAAGAATACAAATCTATGTAAAAACCTATAAGTTACAAGAAATTTGATTTCTTTAAGCTCTCTTTGTCTCAGATCAAACTTTTTCATGAATATTAAAAACTGCCATGCTTTTCCTCTACATAGGCTGGTGCAATTGGATTTATCCAGTACTTAAAAGCAAAACAAATCAAACCATAACCCCACATTCTGATACCTAGGCCAAACTGTAAGCAGATGAAAAAAATAACTTTTCTTCTTCACTATCCTAAATATTTTAAGTGCCAGTTAGCAGACTATCATGCTCTTCATGTGTTTTTACTATCCAGATTATATTAGGTCTCCAATTGCAATATGAAAGAGTGAAAACAATGTTTTCCTCTTTATTCCTTCATATCTATAAATTGCTACATTCTCAGTCATCGTTAATAAACAACACGTTAAAAAATCAACAGCTGTAATAAGTTATCAATCTGATTATAACACCAAGGTCTATTTAAACAGTTGAGAGATAGGGCCGAATAATGTTATATATAAAGGGTGGTGGTGCTGGTACTTACCTGACATGCCCTTTCTCTATGAGCTGTGAAGAGCATCTATTGATTGGGGAGATGCTTCTGTCGCTCGTCTGATAGGATGGGCTTTAATTGTGAGGATGCTCCTCCTCCTCCACAGGACTCCTCCCTAGTGTCCCCAGTTTTGGCAAAGTCGAAGTGATGAAAAACCTTTCTTCACCCTTTCTAATACTTGGCTAGAACAGTGTCCCACCAGATGAAATAAGGGTGGGGATGGATGCTCAGAACGGCTCACAGAGAAAGGGCGTGTCAGGTAAGTACCAACGCCCCTTCTCCAGATGAGCTGTTCAGAGTATTCATTGATTGGGACATACCAAAGGTTGGCGTGTCCTACAGGAGGGCTTCTGTCTGGCTCAGATTCCCCTCTTGGTCCCTGTGGACCCTTTGTAACACTCTCCTGCCAAAAGCGGTCTCCAAAGACATTCATCTTATAGTGTCTAATAAAAGGCGATGGCGAGGCCCAAGATGCTGCCTTCCAAATTTCCTCTATTGGCACTTGTGTGGCCCATAATTGTTGCTCTCAGCCACCTACCGATCATTGAGGAAGAGACCTTGCGCCCAATGGTGGCTAGTTGAAAAGAAACAAAGAGAGCTTCTGCTTTCCTAAAACATGCCGTGCGGTCTAAATATATGCAGAGAGCTTGTCTCACATCTAGTCTGTGCTATTGGCGTTCCAGAGTATGTGTCGGCCTCGGACAAAAGTTCGGGTCTAAGAAAAACCACCTTGTATGTTAGAAAATGGAGACTCATGGTCTTCAGGGGCTCAAAGGGTGTTTTCATGAGTGCAGTAAGGACCTTGTTGAGGTCCCATGTGGGATAGTGATGTACCACAGGAGACCGTAAATTTGTAGCCCCGCGCAAGAAGCTGCATATGCGTGGGTGATGAGAAATGGACTGCATATCTCCCCAGGTGATGACTGATGCTATGGCCACCACCTGTCTTTGCAGGTGTTTGGTGATAAACCCTTATTCAGCTCTCTTGTAAGAACTCCAACACTTGAGCCACAGACAGAGAGACGGGGGGCAATTTGAGTCTTAGTGCACCATCTACAGAAAATAGTCCATGTGGCATTGTATATGTGATTTGTTGAAGGGCGCCTGGCCACTTGGATGGTAGATATGACTTTGTTTGAAATTTTTTTGTTTCTCAGACATCTCCGCTTAATCTCCAGATGGCTAAGTGGAGCCACCGAGGGTCCGGATAGTGAACTGGGCCCTGGGTGAGCAAGACTCTTTCCAGTGGGATCCTCCATGGCTCTGCTGACATCAGATCCCTGAGATCTGCGAACCATGGTCATCTGGGCCAGTATGGTGCCACCAACAGTAGTTCCACTCTCTCTTCTAGAAGGGTTTTTTTGGGGGGATCACTCTTGGAATTACCAGAAATGGAGGGAATGCATAAAGTAGACCTGGGGGCCAAGGGTAACGGAGAGCGTTGATGTTTTCTGAACATGTGTTTTCTGAACATGTGCATTGATGTTTTGCAGCACTGGGATTATGTCTGTCTTGGGCACTGGTTGGGAAAAAATAAAATCCTCTGACTCCTGTAAGACAACTGGTTGGTCAGAGGGATTTGGTTTGTTCAAGCGGGCAGTGTTTTTTGCCTTGAACAAAAGAGATTTAAATAATTGAGGGCGGAAGAAATCTGTGAATATTGGTTGATTGGGGATAAGGCCTTCATCATCCAACATACCTCTCTCTCCAGGGGATCCGCATCTGACAGTGCTGAATCTCTGTCTTGTGCTGATCCTGAATCGTCCTCTTCTACCTGGTCAATATGGCCTTGCTCATTTTGTAAACCCTGTAGGGGTATATCTGGAACTATGGAAATCTCCTGTTGGAGAGGTACCTGAGGATAAGGATGTTCCATCCTGCTTAGTGACCATAGTGATGGGGAATCACAATCACAAGGAGTGGTCTGTTGTCTGGCCAGAGCAGTCTGCTGTACCCCCACTGCAATATCTTAATGTATTACCAATTCCATACATGCTGTCATCTTTGCCGAGATCTCTTCTGGTAAGTCATCATCTTGACGGATCCCGGCCACCGTTGGAGTAAATATGGTCTCAGGGGCTCTTCGTGCTACTGGTACTAACCTCGATGAACTACTTTGGGTTTGTGTAGCGGCACTGCATCTGGATGACACTCACAGATCCAGAGGGGGTTGCAGAGGGGGACTAGGAGCCTGAGTAGGCCTGGTGGGAGACAAAGTCTGAGAATTTTTTTCAGCCTTCCGCATGCACTTCCTCGTGTGTTTTTCCAGTGCCTTCTGGCACCTATTGGCATCTTTTCCTGAGACTTTGGAGGTCCCCTTAGAATGCTTTTGACTTGTTTTGAGATTTGGACATGCTATTGCTGCTTGCCATTGTGACCGCGTATTAAAATTTACTGTCAATGAGGCTGCAACATTGGGCAGTTGGCAAGCCCTAGGGCCTGTATCAGGAATGGACAGGGAACCCTAATCCAATTGCTCTCTCTGTTTTGTATGTATTGTGTATAAGATGATGATGATTATTATTATGTTTGTTATTATAGTTATAGTTAATTATAATTTTAATATATAATATATAATATAATATATATATATATATATATATATATTATTATTATTATTATTATTATTATTATTATTATTATTATTATTAATAATAATAATAATAGCCAAATTAGCCAAATTTTGGAACACCTAACAGGACTAGAAAAGGAGGAATTGCCTAATAAGTTGTAGGCCTGCAACAGCTTCCTGCACAGGTGGACACAGGCCTTGGTGCTCACTGTTGTGTTGCTGATTAATGTTGTGAGGGCGAAGCCAACAATTTCCTCTTTACGAGAGATAACAGTCCAAAAAAAAAAAGTGTGTGTGTGCATATGTATATGTACACACAGACACAGACACACACACGTGTATAAGGATAAATTCCCCTGGGTTCCTGGAAGGAGAACCCTGATTGGGGAAAAAAAAGGCCTCTCACACTTCAGGAAATGATATGCAGAACACCACCATGCAGCTAGTGAGGTTGCAATGGTACCAGCCGTTATGTTTTTGGCGTGCAAGGAATATTTCAGCTCAGCAGCAATTCTGCGCCTTGTGGGGAACCATTACTGAAGGCTTCACCCTGCTAAATAGAAGGCGCAGTGGGGTAAAATGGGCGCTGATGCCCCCACTCCAATGGTGTTCCCGGGGGAGAGAGAGAAGCTTTGCACCCTTTAAAATGGCGCTGCACTCATTGATTGCAACGGTGCGGCTTGAGAAGGTCATGATGGCAAAGGCTGAATGCTGTGGGCTGTTAACGACTTGGCTGAGGTGTGGTTGCCTCCGATTGCCCTGGGGGCGAGGAGATCACTCCTCGATGATATAGTGAGCTCCCACGGCTTGATCTTATATGCTGTCGGGAGCTGCCTGGTCGTTGGTGACACATGGAGCCTTAGGAGAGAATTTAAGATCAAACCTTTTTGGGGAGTTTTTGCTATTCCAGCCAAGGGAAAGGAACAAAAGCTGCCTATATCAATGAAGGCTGAGCAAAAAACTGGGGACGCTAGGGAGGAGTCCCGTGGAGGAGGAGGAATGTCCTCACTATTAAAGCCCAGCCTATCAGACAAGCGACAGAAGCATCTCCCCAATAAATGGATGCTCTGAACAGCTCATCTGGAGAAACATGCAACTGATCTAATTTATAAACTAACTTATGCATCATGGCTGAAAATGCAGAACAAAAATATAACATTATCATCAGCAATCCATTAGGTTAAAACCTTACCAATAAGACTTAAAGAAACATCTATTAAACAATTTTTCAAGTGATTCATGAGAAAAATTATAAGTTACCACTTATTTGTTCATTTACAGAAGTATGGGTATGTGGGTAAGTGCAGTTCATACTATGAAGGCAATACATGATGAAGGAAGACTTGCTGTTTTTACTCCCCAATAATGTTTAAAAAAATGCTTTCTCCAAAACGGCTAGAAAATTTGGGGGGGGGGGAATATCAGGAAATAATCAGGATGTTTTTAGTAAACTCCTAACATTAATAGAAGGCAGTTTTTAAAAAAAGTCAAGTAAAAGAAAAAAATTACTCCTTTACCATAGAAACCACTCCTCCATCTTTCATTAAACACAAACTGAAGATGCAGCCATAAGCTAAAATTAAGAATACTATATTTTGATTACCAACGAAAAGTTGAAACCCGAAGCTTGCTTCTAATACACATTCCAAGATAAGTATCAGTTGGGAAGAACATTTATGTTTGTGCTTTACTTAGAATATTCATAAAAAGATTTAGATCTTTCTTTAGTCATTGACTGCAGTTATCAAAATTACAAAAGTGTACCCTTCACATTTAATGTGACTAGTGTGCAGTTTGAGGCCTGAGTTAGAATTGAGGATCCTCCCTTCATCTTACCTTCCTATGCAACACAAGATCCTCTGTCAACCTTTGACTCCTAGACCAGGATATATCTATCCCACATCTAGCTCACTGAGGGTTTGGCAACAAGGAAGAGCTCTCTCAAACATGGTGTATAAATATATAACTTTATGTGCTATCTAGAACAGGGGTCTCCAATGTTGGCAACTTTAAAACTTGTGGAATCCCTCAGCCAGCTTTGCTGAGTTTCTAAGGTTGGAGATCCCTGGTCTAGAACATAATAAACAAAAAATAAAACAAACTCTCTATATTAGGTGCTGGCCAGTACAGATCAGATTTTATAGGTATGCAGTTGCTAGGTAGGATCTGCCTAAATATGTTCTAATTCAGCACTGCTTCCTTAATACTATTATCTTTTCTGTGTTGTGCTTCACATTACTATCTTCCAGCTTATTACTAATTTGGGTCTGATTATTACTGACCCTGATTCAAAAAAGCACTACTTATACATAAATGGCTAATCTGTATGAACACAATTAAACATTCTTATTATCTTTTTCAGCAACTTCATGCTGATATAAACAGCACAGAAGAATAGTTTAGAATCCCATGTGATATTACAACCGCCATAGCATCAAACTATAATTCTCAGCCCCACCCAGAAAATGCCTGCAAGGAAAGAATACAATCACACAATACATGAAACCCTAATCTCAAGTTTATAGTTACAATTTCAAGGTCAAGAAACTGTGGCTTGAAAAACTAGCAGACCATCAGTTATTCTTTCAAAGTAACCTAGGCAGCTGCATAATTGACCCCCAAACAATTGCAATTGTATCAATACTATCTAGAAATTTTGGAGTTTGATAGATACCATCTGTCCTAGAACCATGTATTTATTACATAGAAAAGCAAGCTGTTAGCCTCCTCTCCAGAAAAGAAATAGTGTTTTAATTAGCACAATTAGCACACCTACGCTTTTGGGGACCCTGGTATTGTTCTTGCCTTAGTGAGCATTTGTGGAAATATTTTGTTCAAAGTCTATAATGCTTATTTACATATACAATTACAGATTTGTACATGTATTTACATATTTGAGTACAAAGATTGGGTAGTATTTTGGTGGAGTGACATAATGTATCTTTACATTTAGAGCAAATTCTTACATAAAATATTATTTTTGGAAAATATCCAGTCATGCCTCTCTTGCTGTCTCGTTATTTTACAGTGGCCTTGGCTCAACTAAGACATACTGTGTCCAAAACCTGAAGCACTTATCAAAATTTAGCATTCTGTTTGTCTGCATTCCCTATAGTGAAGCTTCTGGCCATTCTAGTCTATTCACATTTAATTCTGCATCTGTTGTCAGTATGTATCCAATATCACAAAACACAGTAGATGCTAATTATTGCTGAGACTTCAGTTACATTTGTTAAGGGTTTTTTTTGCTATTACTCTCCTTCAGTATATTCAAAGAACACCCTGCTGATGGCAAAAAAAAAAAAAAACCACCACAAAACCTTGTTCATATTTTTGAGATGTGTCTCTTCCAATTGTTTCTTCAACAATGCTGAAGTAGAAGGCAGATGATTTTTCAATGGTACAGTAGCTGCCACTGTTTTTAAAACAACAATTTAATAAGGAAAAATTTATTTCAAACCTTCTTATAAGGGTAAAATCTATTTTAATTAACTTCCAAGGTGTAACAAACCTTAAATTTAATTTAAGCAGTAAAAGAACAGGTGTTTACACTTCACATACTTGGCTTATATACTGTGCTACTGTATTTCAGCTTTCCTTATAACTACCATTTGTCATGAATGTTCTTGCTACTTACAGGCAGAATGATATGTATATGATTCTATCTTAACCACCAACATTCATTTTGTATCACTAAGACCTTTTAACAGGCACAGAATAAAATTATTCTATATCCTAATATGACTTAGATGACCTTCACTGGAAACTGCAGCACATTCCATTGTCATGTTAAATTTCCAGGAAATTTACTAGAATTATCACTTTGGCAGCCATTGAACTTCACAAATTACAAATATATGCAAATTACATATATATTGTGCGGAAGAAAAATAAACCTATTGGTAGTAAATCTTTAAAAAAAGACGCTTGTGTATATTTTTAAAATAATGTTTTATATGCACATATTACATTTTTTATCCCATCCTACCTCTGAATTGTTCAGGATGCTATGTTCACTAACACAAATATACCTCTTCTGCTACTACAATTTTACCAACGTCACTTCTTATTTAGAATTGTCATCAAATTAAAAGAGCATCTAGAATATTTACATTTTTACTCTGAATGTACAAGTTCAAAATGTATCTATGCATGCAGAGATAGGGTTTGTCTTTTTGCCAAGTTTATTTTATTTATTATTAAACGTCTAGGCTGCCTATCTTGTCAAATTGCATGAAACAAGCTAATTATTTGCCACTAAGAACAAGCAAGTAGAACCAAAATATACATTGCATAACCAGCAAAAAAGGAAATAAGCGTAAAAGCTCCATAAACAAGTACAACATATTTAAAATGTCCTTTTAAAATTGGTATTTCAAAAAAAATGGCAGTATTTATGTTTTATATGTAATAAAAGCTCTTGCAATGTACTAGCTCCAAATAATTTATTACTTAAAATGGAATGTACAAAAAATTCCACACAGAATATATTTAGGTTTAACAAACAGTTATAAGGGCTATTATCTATTTAAAAGAAAAACGCTTTTGAAAGCAAGACATTTTAATTTCTAAAAAAAAAGTGGATCAAATTCTGCAGCTGTAAAACACAACTAGTTCCTCAATTATGCCTGAGTTTAGGTAATGAAACCATCACTTTCAAAAACCTCCTTCACAAAAATCACTTGGTCATGTTATATGAACATTACTATTAAATATGTATAATACTGCTTTTGTTCGAGAGAAATCCCCTCTCCAAAAAACACCCAAAAAGAGCATGTTCAATTTCTGATCCATAAATCTGAAAACAAGATAAGATGCATTGCATACAAATGCTGGTACAATGGGATTTCTCTGAAAACATTCCATCACAATTTAATGTTAATTTGAAAGTCTGGTTATTAAAACTGTATCAAAATCTTCAGAAACGCTGCTTATATAGCTCGCAGCTGGTTGAATTTACTCTACAGCCACCACAGATGCTGATTTGGTTAATTCAGATTAGGACAAGCTCTTTCCCAACAACCCACAAATAAAAACAAGTGTCAGTTAGCCAAAACAGTTTGTTTTAAAATTATAACTGAGCCTTTATTTGCATCTGAGCTAAACAGATCAGCAAAACCAGTTGATAAAGTCTGAAGCAAAGGCACAAAGGCACTTTGCAGTATTTTCCGCACATTTAAATGTCTTCTGGGATTGTTTCTCTGTCGAATTAAAACCAAGATAAATAACTTTATTTGAAGTCTTTTCTCTATCTAGAACAAAAACAGCCATGCTAATCATGTCTGAAAAATTGTTGATTTCACCATATTAGTGTTCATGACACAAACATTCTGGCAGGATCACACCAGCATTCAGAGTTCTCAGCAGATATGCATTCTCTGTCCCCCATCTTCAGCTACCATGTGCAACACAACATTTACTATTGTGATTGTAGTCTATCTATAAAAATCTCTATGCTGAAACCTGGTTCAGTAACGATGACACATCCAACTGCCATATAACACTCCAAGAAGCCTCCAGGAGAATGGGCATTGGTAAATTTACCTGTGAACGCCCTTTCTATCTATGCTGCGAGAGAGCCCAGGATGAGTAGACTCCTTCTTATGATGTCATTAAGCTGAGTCTGTACTTGTATATAAAAAGCCAGCCCCCGGGAAGATCCCCAGCTTTGGGGAAGATACTTGACAGACTGAAGAAGTGTCTCTGAAAGCAAACAACCCAATACATTAACATGCCTTACCACCTCCGGACGCACCAAGGGAGGGACTGGGCTCTCTCACAGCATAGATAGAAAGGGCGTTCACAGGTAAATTTACCAACACCCATTCTCCTCCATGCTACAGCGAGAGCCCAGGATGGGACATACCAAAGCTTGCATGTCCACGGGTGGGTCCTCATCTGGCCAATCGCTCCGACGGTGGAAGCACTCGCTGAAGAACCTGTCTGCTGAAGGCCGCCATCGCCGAGACAAAGGAATCCAGACGGTAGTGCCTGATGAAGGAAGAAGGGGATGTCCACATAGCCACTCTGCAAATCTCTTCCAAGGATGCCTAGTGGCCCAGGCGGCTGAAGTGGCCGCACTTCTGGTAGTGTGCGCCGTTAGACCACGGGGTACCGGAAGAGCCACCACTTTGTAGGCTTGTGAGATGCATGTCCTGACCCTCCTGCTAATAGTAGGGGAAGAGGCCTTGCTCCCCAAGTGAGAAGGAGAAAAGGAGACAATCATGGCTTCTGTCTTTCTAAAAGGGGAAGTGCGCTTGATGTAAATTCTAAGGGTCCTTCTGACATCTAGAGTATGCCACTTGCGCTCTAAGTCATGGTGAGGAAGGGGACAGAAGTCAGGTAACACAATGTCTTGGGACCGGTGGAATCAAGTGTTAACCTTTGGGATAAAGGAGGGGTCCAGATGGAGAACAACCCTATCATTGTGAAAGGTACAAAGATCCTGCCTGATAGAAAGGGCAGCGAGTTCTGACACCCTTCTGGCCGAAAAGATAGAAACGAGGAAAACTACCTTTAGAGTTAGGAATTGGAGAGACACTGTTCTAAGGGGTTCAAAGGGGGGCTTCGTAAGGGCATTAAGAAACAAGTGAAGGGCCCATGAAGGATACCTGTGCACCACAGGAGGGTGTAGGTTGGAAGCCCCTTTCAAAAATTTCCTGACCGAGGAGTGATGGGACAAGGAAGGAAGCGAACCCCATGAAAGAACTGAGGAGAGAGCTGCTACCTGGTGACGTAAGGAAAAATTTTGGATATGGGATTGATTTAGATAAATGGCAAAAACTGTGGCCTCAAAATTATAAAATGACAATGTCAACTGCATATAAAGAAAATTTGTATAAGATGTTTTACAGGTGGCACTTACCCCCGACGAGAATTGTGAGGATGTTCAAGAATAAATCAGGTAAATGTTGGAAATGTCATCAGATACCTGGTTCATATTACTACATGTGGTGGACATGCTCGGACGCAAAAAGATATTGGATTTTTATCACATGGTTGGAAAAAATGACAAAACACCACATAGACTTTAAACCTGAGATATTTTTATTGAGAATTATACCAGAAAGATATTGTAAAGAATTGAAATATTTGATTGTAAATGTTTTAACAGCGGCTAGAATTGTATTTGCTAAGAATTGGAAAAATGAAAAAATACCTATGCAGGAGGAAATTATTAAGAAAATCATGGACTGTGCCGAAATGAGTAAATTGACATTTGAAATTAGAGAACAAGGGGATAAACAATTTTATATGATATGGGATTTATTTTATCAACGGTTAGATAAAAAGATATGGTAAAGAAATAGATTAGTAAGCCTTACAATAAAAGTTAACAGACTGATAAAGAATACAATATAAAATATATAACCATTGGATGAATGTATAAGATTAAATCATAATGAAAATTAGAATATCTCGTATAAAATGATGGAAAAATAGCCAAATTAATGTTTAATAATTGATACTATATAAGCACAAGCTAGACTGATAAGGTGAGAATTTATATAAGTTGTAATGGTAAAAAAAGGATAGCACAAAATATTGTAACCAACTGACACACTGTATGTATATAAAAAAAGAAGGCTTTATGTTTTTATGTTTTGTTTGTATGTTTGTTGTAAAAAATAAAAACTTTGTAAAAAATTTTTTTTCTGGGGGTGATGATAGAAATTCCAATTGTAGCCCTGACCTAACAGTGTTGAGCACCCAGGCATCTGTCGTTCACTCCTCCCATTTGGAGGCAAAGAAGGCTAAGCAACCTCCGATGGGTGGGGAGAACGAGGTATTACTTAGAGTGACCAAAGGCACAACCCCCTCCCCCCGAAAGGGCTGTTTACCAGCAGAAGGTTGTTGTCTGCCACATGGTTCTTGACGTTGGTCTTGGCGTTGAGAATACACCCTCTGTGGCCGAGGAAAGCGGGAGGTGGACTCTGCCTGAAAGGCAAGTGGGCGATAAGGAGCTGGGCGATAGTCAGCTTTTTTCCCCGAGGAGGAAAGAATTTTACGTTTATCTCTGGTCTCGATGAGATATGGTTCTAGAGCCTTGCCAAAAAGCTTGTCTCCTGCGCAGGGGGCAGAGGCTAGCTTCCATTTGCAGCATGACTCCGCCTGCCAATTTTGGAGCCACAGAAGCCTTCTTGCCACCATCGAAGATGCCATGGCCCTTGATGCAAATTTGGTGGAATTGAGGGTGGCATCCGCAGTGAATTCCACCACTGCTATAATTTTGTTAAGGTCCTGATGAGACCTGAGGTCAGAGGCAGGCAATTGGTCCTGCAATTGGTGCAGCCACCATAGGGATGCCCTCATGAAAAACAATGCAGCAGTTGAAGCCCAAACAGCCCACGCAGCTGCTTGGTGGTTGCGCTTGAGGGTCTGTTCGGAACGCTTGTCCTCTGGTTTAAGGACATCCTCTGGCTTGGTAGGAGTGCCAGAAGAGGAGAATGATATCACAACCAGAGTGTCTACCGAGGGCACTGCGAGGGCGTTGGCTACGGATGTGCTGTCATTGTAGAACCACTTGTCCAAAGATGATGGACGAGGACCTGCCGAAGGGGAAGCACATTGTTCCTTTCCCATGTCGAGAAACAAAAGGGGAGAAGGCAAAACCTCCATGTGTACTACTGGCTTGGAGAAGAGCGAGTCTCCTTGCCTGGAGGGTTCCCCTTGTGGTTCAGGTGCTGCTTCCTCAGCTTGGCAGTGACCAGGGCCTTGCTAAGTAAGGGTTTAAAAAGGCCTGGTTTAAAGACTAATGCAGAGGAGGGCCGATCTGGACGAGAATCTTCTTCCTCTGAAAGACTGCGATCACAGATTTCGCCCTCTTTGTGCTCTGAATGAGAGGAGCAACTGTGTTCAGATGGGGAGGCACCCTTCATTCTGCCTGTGAAGAATGGACCCTGGGGTCTGTAGAAATCTTGTTGTGGAGGTAAAGAAGCCATAGACTGAGAAGGGAGAAGGGCCTGAACCCTTTCCATAGGCCAAAGAATCTGTTGAAAACCTTCAGCTGATCCCTGTCTAGTGGCTAAGGAAACAACATCTTGGATCTCCCTGGGCCTGTTATCAAAGGTAGTGGAGGCCCGAAGGCCAGCTGCAGTGGGCGTGAAGGTGGCTTCCAGCCTGATCTGGGAGGCCTGAACTCTGGAGGGAAGAGAAGGGGCATAGAGCCTAGAAGTTTGCTGGAAATATGACCCAGACCTGCTGAAATCCTGAGGATCTAGTTGTTCCTCAAATGCCTCAGGGGACCAGACGGGGGGAGGGGGGTCCAAAGGCTCCATGTACAACTTCCCCTCCCCTGGGGGGGCTTCTCTGGAAACCCTGATGTTCGGCTGGGTGGGAAGCCTGTTGCAGTTGCCCTTTCATTTGTTGAATAGTCTTGTTAAATTGTCTCTCTAGAGCTGCATGTCTGTGTTTCTCTTCTTTCAACTCAGCCTAAGTTGTCTTCTTAGGGGCTAGAGCTTTAGCTCTGATTTTTGCAGCCACTTCCCTCTGAGCAGTACATTGTCTGTGTCTTTTCCTTTTAGTGGGTTGGAGGGCCTGTTCCACCGGGAGGGGGGGGAGTTCTGTATAAGCACTGTCCTGATCCATTTGAAAATAAACAAGGCCCAAGAGAGAATGGCTCTCAAAAGAATGGTTGAGAGAATGGCTCTCAAAAGTGCTGAAGGATGGCTGAGGGTGGAATTGGGGTCTTTGCAGCCCTGAAAATGGCCGCCAGGCCACTTAAAATGGCCGCTCACCTCGTGTCTGAAGAGACTGCACTCCAAGATGGCCGCTGCTCGTCGATGGCTCCAAGAAGTGAATTTTACTCCTTAGGCTATTGTGAGCCCCGAGTGATCAGATCAGCCAGAGAAGGAAGATATTGCCTCCCACACGATCAGCTGGCTGCCTCTGTTATCAGTTTGCCAATCAGTTTTATGATCGGACAAACTGCGGCTATGGGGAAGGTCTCAGATGCTTCCCTGCTTGCCTAGCAGTGCTTGGGAAAATGTTTATCCCAACATTGCAGAAGAGCGAAGCCCCGCTCTCCTGAAGTTTCAGCTGCCCGGATCCCTGGGAACTGATTGAAGCAAGGTAGCTTCTGTAGAAAATCGCTAAATAAAATGCTAACACTTTCAGAGACACAGCTTGTGACTTAAAGAAGCTGAGTCAAAGCTGGGGATTCTCCTGGGGGCTGGCTTTTTATATACAAGTACAGACTCAGCTTAATGATAAGGAGTCTACCCATCCTGGGCTCTCGCTGCAGCATGGAGGAAAATGGATAGAATTAAAGATAAGCTGCTTAACAATTGGAATTAAAGTAAATCATGGTGGAACAATTGGAATTAAAGTAAATCATGGTGGAAGTAGATTTTAGATTTGTCAAGGAATAAAAGTGATATCAAAAAGTAAACCAAAACAAATGCTACAAATATCAATGTAGAAAAAAATGTAAATGAAAAGAAAGCAATAAATCACGTGAGAATGCTACAAAATGATAAAGCTGCAGTATAAATGGCATAATATGAGAAATGTTAAAATGTATGTAAGATTTGTTTATGGATGGCTAAACAACCAGTTAATGTGTTGTGAAGCTACACCCTAGGAATTAAAGGTTAGTATAGGCTGTCCCTGGGTTAAGAATGATATATGCTCCTAAGTCTGTCTTTCACTTATATTTACATATAAGTTTGGAAATTGTATTTATGAATGGATTGCCTATTACTACAAATGGCAGACAATTTTCTCCTTTCTCAAGCTGAAACCCTGAAGCCATGTAATATTTCCATGAACTGCTGAAAACAGGCTCTATATTTAAAAACTGGTAGCTTCAGCAATTTATGAAAACATGGCACGACTTTAACAGAGTTCTTCAGCTCAAAGAAGGAAAACCTCATCTGCCATTTTAGGAACAGGCAGCCCGTCTGAAAATATAAGTTGTCTATAACTTGAATGTTCTTAATCCAGGAATGGCCTGTATTGTTTCCCTATGTAAATAGAATTACAGCAAGAATAAGTACAAAAATTTCAGGTAAACTTTTTGTTAAATACATATGGGAAAATGTTTGACATAATTCTGATAAGAAAGTATATAAAATATGAAAAGTAGCAAAATCTCAGACTATAACAATGTTGGACCAATAAGCTTTAGGAAATGGAAATTGTATCTTACAGATAGTCCTTAACGATGATAATCGGGACCAGAATTCCATTGCCAAGTGATGAAGTTATAAAAAGCGACATCATATGATTGTGTCCACTTACAGTGGCAATTGCAGCAACTCTAGTTGCCATCGTTAGGCAAGTCCTGCATAGTTAGTGTTCCATAGATATATGATTGCTATTTGTGATTTCCTGCTGGCTTTGTCATTGACTTTCCTGCTGGCTTTGTCATTTATGGAAGGCTGAAAATATTATGTAACCACAGAAAAGTATAAATGTCGTAAGAGAGCCATCTGCCAAGTGCCCAAATTGTGATCATGTGATTGTCACTACAAGGGCTGCAACTTTAAGTCCCATTATTCAGCACCGTTGTAATTTCAAATGGTCGCTAAACAGTGGTGACTGAACAAGGATTATCTGTACATGATTTAAAGTAACTGTATATTTAAATCAAGGATAAAATATTTTTGGTCCTTTGGGAAGTTTGAAACCCAACCAACTTCCCTATATTTGTGAGATCCCTCCCATTTTCCAAATCTCCATCCTACCCACTATTCTCAGAGTATATACTTTGAGGTGGTAGTAATAGCCACAGCTTGCACTGTCTCTCCATAGGCTTCAAGATACAATTCATCACTTTAAAATCCCACATGTTATAGAAGAGGGTTACTTGTGGGACCATCTTCTTCAAAGAATACCTGCCTGTACCATATGCTTTCACGAAGAGATCATGCTCTAGGTTCCATATTTTAAGGACATAATTGCAACCATATGGGTCCTAGGAAATATGTATTTTGGATCCTGGAATAATCTCCCCCTCCAATATATGACAGATCCCATTTGCTTACCTTTAGAAAGCAAGCATTTTTCTCCGGTCATACATATCATCCCTCAGCACCATTGCAACTTTGAATAATCACTCAATGAGTGATCATTAAGTGAGTACTACCAGTATTTAAAGTCTGCCTAAATCCAAGTCAATAAAAGAAACATACAGTGGATGCACAGTTATTGTTTTTTAACTGATTGGTAATTCATAGGCAAATTTCTAAAATGTTTGGAAGATCACAGAAAAGCAAAAACATCTCTTATATGGTACTACGGAAAGAAGTCAGAAATAATCTAAAACAAAAACAAAAAATTAAGGCTGATAACATTCTCAACTATGAATCTATCTTCATTTAGTACTCTCTACAACAATGTAACTTTGCCATTCCTTCTTTTAAGTTTCATAGACCATGTGAAATTAAAACACCTTATGGCTCTGAATTATTCACTTTGTTTAATAATAATGTTTTCTCTATTTCCTATTGCTGCTGTTGCCTGACTGCAACTTCCAGATGAAGAAATTTCAGAATTCTATTCAGAGCTTTCTTAAGTTTCCTTAGCCAGTAAATCTATGATACTATTATGTGCAGGAAGTGGTAAGTTAGAGTACTAAAGAAACAAAATAGATGAGTTAGGATCCTAAATAATTTTATTAAATGCCTACCTTCAGCATAAACACTTCAGCATTACTGCTGGATTTTCAAATGCCATGACTACCCTATTGTTTCAAAATATACATTTAGCCATAAAAAGTAACTAATTAGCTAACTAACTCTCTTCCTTGATGGATAGTAGCCAAGGACTCGTCGAAGTTCCTGTAAAAAGCTGGTGTCTATTTTAGGTTCCTGAAAAACAGGAAACATTTCTTGGCTTTATTCCTAAAAAATGCAGCCTTCTTTTCCAGGTGATGCAGACAGTTCCTTTTTATCATATTAATCTTACTCAAGATTACCAAAAAAATCACAACCAGAGAGGGAATACAAATATATCTCTGGTAAAAGGAAACAATCTAACTATATTATATGCTATTTTAAATAATTGTAATCTCTTACCATGAATTTTTTTCCCTCAAAGCATGTTAAAATTAAAAGCTGAACAACACAGTTGTAATATAGTCTGTATTTACTTGTATAAGAATGCAGTTATCTAATATCAAGCACTTTTATGTGAGGACTCTTTCATTTCAAAAGCAGCTGCAGACATCTACGATTATATGTCATTGAGGAATTTGGTAGTAAACTGATTCACTTCCATCTCAGTTTTGATGTTACTATGACTACCTTATCTGAGCTGATGGCAGTAAAACATTAAGGTTTCACTTATTTCTCTGCTGCTGCTCTGGATTTTGCAACCCAAAACTGGTAGCTCTAGGTATAATCCAATAAAAAAAGGGGGGGGGAAGGGGGGAAACACATTATTTTGCAACAGGGTCATTTGTAGGCGATCTGTTTCCATTGGGGAAACTGTTGCTTTACCTGTTCTTTCAGTTTCTGAGGTTCACGCCTTTTAGCAGGCTATTAAGAACAATGCTTGTTTGATTCCCCCTTCACTTTTGCAGGAATGAGAAAACTCATTAAGTGACAGTTTGTTGAATCTCTTTTTTTCTTTGCCTTTGGGGTAGGGGGAGGGAGAGTATTTTGATCACTTAAAATTTAGCAACAATATGTGACAAATTTCTTGGTTTCAATATAGCATAAAAATAGACTCAAAAGTAGTAGGCAAGTATTCTGAGATGGCTGAAGAGACAATTCATATTTTGTTTCACCATCACCACTACCGCCACCATCAAGAAAAACTATTTCTCACATATGATCTTCTTTGAACTGTGATACAACTGAAGAAAACTGATCTGTTTTCCCTTATAAGGTCATTTACAAAGTAAGATTAGACACTACATAATTTCTGATTTGCTGGTGACACACACAGCACGTTAACAGAATTATCATTATTTTTTAACTGGGCAAAGCAACATTAAATGTTCTCCAAAGGGCTGGCTCTTAATTATCCTCCATGTTCTACAAAACTGAAGGCAATGCTCAAGAGGAACCAAAAAAAAAAAAAAAGGGGGGGGAGAACAATAGCAAAGTTGGAAGAAGAGGGAAGACAGTGGTCTCTGTTCACCTCCTTCTTCTGAAATGAACAATAATGAAATCTAGTTAATAGCCAAGCAGATAGAAACAAACTAGTTTCACTAGGTTCATTGTTTTAATTTTGATTCACAATTCTATGTATGCAGTTGTTTTCCTTTTTATTTTTCCAACAATTTCTTGTGCCAAATAGTGCAACCCCATTTATTTATTTATTTATTTATAAATAAATAAATAAAATTTATTGGCTGCCCATCTTACTATAAGGTAACTCTGGGTAGCTTACAGTAATAAAATTATATCTGCATGAAAATATAAATAAATCAACCAAAAATTAAAATCTAAGGACATGTGGGGAGGGGGAGGGTAGAATGAGAGGAAGATGGGATCTGTTTTTACTCCTCAACCACCTCCACTGTGCTGTTCCCCCATTTGGGCCCCATGCCAACTTGCAGAACTACGTCTCTAAGCCGTTATGAAAGGATAGGAGGGTTCGGGCCAACCTCACATTGGTGGCAAGATGTTCCAGAGGGCAGGAGTAACAGCAGAGGACAGCCTCATTTGGTTTACTAATACAACTTCTGATTAAAATGCTTCTTCTATGCAAGATGTGTTACATAACTATTCTTATGTTTCAAGATTGGCATAAGGAATATTTTTTCTGGCTTAAGAATGTACTTAAGTAACAAGAACAGTTAAGATTCTAGAACCAGGCAAGCATGTTCAGCTTGAATGGTAGTAGCCTTAATAGGTTTTCAATTTTAACACTTTGCAATTTGTAACAGAGAACCTATCTTTACGATAAGTTACAGTTCTCACAGCGTAGAATGCATGCATTTTATTTAAAAGTTATTACATACTTGCTTCCACTTCAGACTTTTTAAGTACAAAAGCAGGGACAGCTTGGTAGTCAAGCAGATTCAATTTAGTATAGTCAGATTTTATACAAACACACCCCACTGTGTCCTGAAAAAGCACATTAAACATTTCATTTCCTCTAGTGTGAAGTTGAAGGTATTTTTTGTGGGGGTGGGTGGGTAACTGATTTAAAGATGTTATTTGCAGGTTCTCACTGTTCAGCAGGAGGAACTCCCTCATTGTGTTTTTAGCGCATTCTCAAGATTCTGAGTTCAGCAGAGTGAATTATTGGATGGTCTCCTTTAATGTGCTTTGAGGAAACTGGATAGTAGAAAGGATGCTGCATGGAAGTGTCATGAAAATATTTGGAAAAATTCAATTGTGGATAAGGAGAAGTATAATTGTAGTGTGATTTAGATATGAAGGATTCTTTAATGAAACAAGATTTCTTCTTACTTGTGTAGTTACCAATTTGTTCATCTAAAATTAACTGATGCAGAAACCTTGGCAGGTCCCTATTTGTAAGAAACAAAGTTTAATATTAACTCCAAACTTTATCTTCAAACACAAACTCAAACTTTGAAGGCCACATAAAAGCTTTGTATTAAGGGACATAATAGAGAGTTGCATTTTCAAAGGATAAGGGCAGTATTAGCGTTCTCACACAGTAACACCAAAATTGTATCTAAATTCTATATCAATCAAACTTTTAACTAAGAATGAAAATTTAAATTTTAAACTACTGAATACCAAATTCCATTTGATTATCTAATCTCTTGTAAATTCAGCATGAGAATAATTCACAGGACTTTCAACCTCTGAGAAGTGAAAATCCATGCTCCAAAAACCCCTTTACTCCTTATAGTAAGATAATTCTTCATTAACTATAAAGTCTTCAAATATAATATTATGTACCTTCTTTAATACCCAGTTAACTTAGATACAATGTGGGAAATAACTTCCTAAAGACTTTCTTTTCATTTTACTTGTTAGACCAAAGCCATATATTCTTATTTTGGAACAGCTTTTATGAAAAATAGTCATGGTAATTAATTGATTTTTTTAAAAGTGGCCATAGATAAGGTTTCCTCTGTCATTTTAAACCAGAACTACTTTCATTGGTTGCAGAATTCAGATAAATAGGTAAGGCCAAAAACAAGTCTCAATGGTTCTGTGTACCATAGGAAATCTTCAAATAGAAAGCTGACTCATCCTAAGATCCTACTTTCAGGTGCAAAGATAATAGGAGATAATGTTGAATGCTAGTAACTTTAATAATCCCAAACCAAATTACTTAGAAATGCTGCAGGTGCTTCAATCTCCATGAAGGTTTGACAAAGAGTAGCATGAGTCATTCTTAAGCCTGATCTGAGACCACATATTTGGGGAAAATTTGCCAAGCAACACAGTTTAACACTCTCTTATAATTAGGACTAGCTGCAATTATACAATATTAAGCCTCTGTTATGTGATAAGAAAAGTTATTCTTTTGACATAGTGAATAAATTACCCCATATTCACCTATATAGAAACAGCACACACATTATGTGTTATGCTATTGTAGTTGAAATCTTAGTTGCTATTAAGAGAGAAAAAATATTACAGTTTAAAAATTAATAACCATAAATGGCATTTCAATCTGCAGCAAGAAATAGGTGTATTTGAAGAAAACTTTTTTCCCCACAAACTGCTATTGACCCTTTAAAATAATTCTCCCTCTTATTACCCTTATAGATATTTTATAATTTTTAAAAGAAATATAGAGGAAGTTCCATATGGTTCCACTTAAGTTCTTATAAAAAAGTCAGCTGACATATGAATTGACCTTTATTAGCTAAGTTGGAAATGATACTATGATATAATTCATATATTGTTTTTATATGACTTATAAAACATTATCAACTTCAGATTTCCATTTTATTTTTTATTTGTTTTATAGAAATACTCAGTACACAGTACACAAACTAAAACAGGCTAATAATTTAAAGTTCCATAAATAAAAATATTTTAAACTTACCTAGGATTTATTAGCCAAATTATTTAACTTGTTATTTTTAACAAACAGTATTTATATTTTTCATTAATCAAACAGTTACAAATCTACACCTTGACAAACACTTTGAGGAAATACTGAACACATATTGCCCCAAACCTATTAAAAGAAAAACAAAAATTTGCAGCAGGAAACCAACTTTTCCAAGGATTTTATTCATTCCTGCAGGAAGCTTCTTGTATTACAATAATATAAAATCGAATAATTCAGTCATGTCAAGTTACGTCAAAAACAATTGTGATAAGATGTTCAGATACAACTACATTCTTAAGTACATGCAAGAAATACAATCAGAAGAACAAAAAGTAGAAGTCTTAAATTACCAGTTTTTCCCACATATTTAACCCCATACAATGCATAATTTTACATATTCAACACTAGCTGGCTTTTTGCCACATACTTAAACATTGTACCTTCCCTATGAGTCGGTTCAACTCCACGACAGTTTTATACCCCCCCCCGAGACACTGTGTGTGTGTGTGTGTGTGTGTGTGTGTGTGTGTGCCTTACCCTTTTTTCTGGCAACTTGTTTTATCATATTTTGAAGTTTACCATAAAGAACAATAGAATCTTTTATTACAACATATTGTTTGTATGCTTTTGAATACACATACACTTTAAAAACAGATAACAATGTTTAATTGTATTAATATAATAAATTACTACTAGTTTAAATCAACTAAAGTACAACTAGAACCCCCCCTCAAAATTAGCAACAGCCTAGAATTAGATAGAAGAGTGTTAAAATAAATCAGATTCACATTGAAAGATTTTTGGGAGGCTGATATCCAGAAGTATTGTTTAGAAAACGAAGAATGAAGATACAGAAAATAAAAAAAATGTAATGACCTTAGAGAAATAAGTTTGATGTTTTAAAAAAAAAGAGTTAAGAAGAAAAGAATCACCTAAAATTTGAAGGGCCAAAGAAACAGAACTCTAAGATATATTACATGTATTCTGAGGAAAATATATTTTAAGAACACTGAGTTATTTCACAGTCCCTATAGTATATTTTTATCAATGCTCACAAATTGCCACGGTTAGATATGATTCTCAAAATATGTCTATATATAAATAACTTTTAAATTAACTGCAAACTGAAGAAAATAGGAAAACAAGTTTTTAAAATCAATATTAGAGGCAAACATCAGAAATCAACTAAATATCATACATACCGGTTGAGTTGTAATGAGTCTTTTTCATAAAAGAGCTGAATGAAATGTTAAATATTTTGATTTTTATAAATCTTGTTTTAGTTAACTATTGTAGCATCTTGATGAAAAAAAATTGTAATTATCCATGAGTTGGTAACATTTAACTCCTCAAAAAACAACCATGAAAACGTGTTTTCATTCCACTTTGAAGGGTTTATCAACATATTTGTTCTGTGTTGTAAAATATAATTTTCCACCTAGTTCTTTGCCAGTTTACTTCTTTTCTTATGTCGCACTAGCAAAGTGAAGCCAGATAGTGTTCTGTTTTCATAGTCACATTTAGAAAAAATATTCAGAATAAAAAATCTGGACTTATCTGGCCACTTCCTTTTAGGAAATTCAACTCTACTCCACCCAACTTCCAACATAACAGACTATTCTGTGTATATGACACAAACCAAAATACATATACACAATAGAGACTGAAAGAACCCAAACAAACAGATGACGCACATATGGCATGGTATTATATATTATATGTATAGTAACACCGCTGTTTGCCAAGCAAAAATGAAGTATCAAACTTTTTAATGTATGTGAGCAGAGAATGGTAATCCACTGTCTTAGATGCCTAAACTACCTGATTACGCTATATGCATGCTACCTTTGTGTGTGACCCTTATCAGTTCTAATAATTTTTGAGGTAACAAATTTGTGGTCACAGAACAGATTCACTTAGCAACCGGTTTACTAACTTAATAACGGCAACAATTCATTTAACAGCTATGGCAAGAAAAGTAATAAAACAGGACAAGAGTCACGTAACAAATGTCTCATTTAGCAACATAAATTTTGGGCCCAATTGTGGCCGTCAGTCAAGGATTACCTGTATCCTAGTTAAATGAAAATAGCCCATTGGCTAGACAGTTGCAATTGACAGAAAGCGAACATTATAATCCAAGTGTAGTTGAGAAATGAAAATACTTCCAATGACATAAATGGCATAAGTAGGATTTCTTTTGTCATAAAATATCTGAGAATATATATTAAAAATGATATTAAGTTTTAATGTGTCATACCACTGTTCATAAAGTTAACACTTATATTAAATGTTAGTTTTATGAATGACAATTATTCAGTTGCTTAGAACATTTTTAAAAAGCATGTAAGACTTGTTGGGTCAATTCAAATTTATCTAGACCATCAGCTAATTTCCAAAGAACAGCAGTGCAGCATTTTAGGGAATAGCAGAACCATAGCAGAAGGTTTGGAAAGAAGAGGGGAGTGTCAACATCAATCCAAACAGTCAATAAATACTGCTCTGTTTTCATCCACTTTGACTGCTTCTGATATAATGGATGGAGAAGCATTCAGTAACCACAGAGAAAAGATTACTGTAGCCACAGCCTTTCAGTTAATGGCTGGAGATGAAATGAAGGCAACCTCAGGGAACATGGCCTAGGAAGAAATCTGTAACTTTTGTTAGGGCATAACTGTGCTTCCTAAAGCATTTCATGCTGAGAAATCCAAATCCAAAAATAAGGTATTCAAATGCTGTTTTCCATAGAAAGCTTTCTTATAAAATGTTTTTTATACAGTGACACAACTAAAGCTATGCCCTTATGATTCAAACACAGCATCATAAGGAAGATGGTCTTAGCAGATTTCCCCATCTTCTGGATAATTCATGACATCAGTGACACCATATTTTCTTTGATTGAACAAAGCAACAAATACTCTACAAAAGAGGTGGGCTTTCAGTTTCATCCACATTGTAGAAACAAAGGAAGTGATTATGGGAAAAAGAAAAAAGGAGACATCCAGGACAGTCTAACAACATTAAAACTTGAGTCCCAGATTAATTTTCTCCAATTTTCTCTGCAAAGTTACAGTACAAGTAGACTCCAAAACTGCCAATACATAAACTGGCTAGGTGCAGAGGAATCTCTTTCGCTCCTGCCTCTGTTAAATTATTAAAAAATCTTAAGTCTTTTGCTGTTCAGTACTCGTTTTGTTTTTACTTTCATATAGTACATTTAACCTTGAAACTATTGAATCAAAACTTACTAGATTCTGATAGGAAGTGCTCAATTCTGTCCTGAATTGTTTTTTAACAGCTTGTTTGAAAATCTGCCACATGAAATAGTAGCTAAAAATCACTTTTGTTGTGAGGTTTTTATTCAGTTAATTTTTCCTAAGTACTTTATTTCCTCCCGAGGGAAAAAGATGTATTCCTCTGGCTGCTCTACCTCATTCCTAATAGCACTTAGTCCTAAAAGAAGCAAGCAAGAAATTAATAATAATTTTAAAAAGACTCCTTGATTTAAAATTATAGAATGATATATCTAAATCTCATTCTTTGTGAATACAGTTGAATATATATTCCAAAGCCTAATCCTTTCAGTGCCTACACAGTATCACCTCTACACACAGATAAGAGCATTCATATCAGTGAAGCTCAAAGTGTGCTGATAGAGGGAGTATTTAATAATACCTCTTACACAGAGCACTTCTGTATTTGCTAAGGAGCTGCTGTTGAGTTGGCAGCATGTTTTATTTTAAATATTGTTCTACTAGCCCGATACCTGTGCTTTGCTACAAAACTATGTGATCGGCTTAGTTTTTGGGGAGGAAAATAAGGAAAAAAAATATCTGTCTCTGCCTACCAGAATCCATCAGTATTCATCTGGTTAGCATCTTGCCAGTGTGTGAGAGAGTTGAGGGCTGTCTGGAAACTGAAACAGTATTTGCTGTGTGAGCAAGGAGACAGCAAGGAGCCTGGGCGTGGCTTAGTACAGCTGTTCTGTACTAAAGCTGCTTGGTGCTGTGAAACTAAAACTCCTCTCCTCTGCTTTTGTTTTGCATTTGGAACGGATTTCTTTTCAAGTAGGGAGGGGGAGTAGAACTCCTTAGCCTCAGTGCATGTTAATAATAATATCCGAAATACTAATGCTCTGATGGTCATTTCAAAAAATTCTTTCAGTGAGTACCTAGAAGCCAAGAGGAACATATGCGCCAAATTTCAAGTTCGTAGGCTTTACGGTTCTGGGGGACGAGCGGTCTGCCACCTCCAAGTGGTGTCCCCTGGATGCGCGAAGCCGTCAAACGCTGACCGTAACTGAGAGCAGACCCTCCGACGACAGGCCCACGCGACAGGCCGGCTGGAGTACTCAAATGCCGCATCAACATGATGGAAACGTCCACTACAAAACACACGTCCAATGCTACCGCGTTCGGGGGAACCGACGGGCGCAGGAGACCATTGGCCTGCGCCAAAAATCAACTGAAATGGTCCACGCGGAAAGCACGGCCGGTGAAAAACGCAAGGTGGGAACAGAGGACTGCCAGACGCTCAAGGTGGCCACCTGGAACGTGGATTCGCTGACTGGACGCCGACCGAGATCGTCAGGGCCATGCGGGACAGGAAGCTGGACATCTGCTGCCTCCAGGAAACTCGCTGGAAGGGCAACAAGGCTACGACTATAGACGGCTACAAGATCATATACACCAGCTGTAAGGAAAACCGCGGCGGTGTAGCTGTGGTTGTCAGTCCAAGCTGGCAAAGTTCCGTCGCAGAAGTTAAGCGCCTCACAGAACGACTGATGATAATCGTCGTAGCGACCGAGAGCAGCGCCACACATCTTGTCCGCCCACGCCCCTCAGACCGGATGTCACGAGGAGAGAGAGGATACCTTCTGGGAACTGCTCGACATCCAACTCAGGCAGATCCCACACGAAGACGACATCATCATCTCGGGCGACCTGAATGGTCATGTAGGGCGGGACAAAACGGACACCAGTGCCACGGTGGGCACGGCACAGGCGATACTGAATGAGAATGGCCAGAGGATCCTGGACTTTGCCGACTCCCATGATATGACCATCACGAATACCTGCTTCATTAGGCGAGAATCTCAACTCCTCACCTACCATAGCAGAAACGGGAGCCACCACACACAGATCGACTACATCATCGCACGACGAAGAGCCGCTAAAACGTGCTCAACGCCAAGGCGTACCCGTGCGAATCGAAAGAGTCAGCACAGGCCGCTGATGGCGAAGATCAGGATCAGCAAGCCCAAGACCAGGATTGACAAAAGAAATGCAGACCAGCCACGAATCAAGTGGTGGAACCAGAAGAAGATGGCGGGACCCCTCATCAAACCGGAGCAGTTCCCGCAGATGGTCGACGGGCCACAGGAAGCGTGGTCCATGCTGAAGAGCACTGTTCACACTGCCGGCTGCCAACAGCTTGGTTGCACCAAGCCAGGACGGAGACGCATCGAGCGAGATACATGGCTCTGGACACGGAAGTACAAGATGCCGTACACCTGAAGAAACGGCTCTACAAGGCCTTTCTTCAGGACAAGACCAGCGAAGCTCTGCGAATACAAGGCCAAAAAGGCAGCCAAGAAAGCAGTAGCGACAGCCAGAAGCTCCCACTACGATGACATCTACGAGAAGCTGAACACGCGAGAAGGCGAGAATGAGATCTACCGCCTAGCCAAAAGCAGACACAGGAAGACCCTGGACATTGACCAGTTTCATGGGATCAACGACGAAAGGGAAATTTGATCGTCAACCCCAGAGACGCTGCGGAGAGGTGGCGGCAATACTTGAGAAGATCTCCACCGAGGAGTTCCCACACCCACAACCCCGCGAGGTGACCCAGTTGAAGGCCCAGTCTCAGGCATTTATGCCAGCGAGGTCGCCGACGCCATCAAGGCCATGAAAACGGTAAGGCAACAGGACCAGACGACATCCCTGCCGACTTCTGGAAAAAGGCACTACCGGGCTCGGCATTGTGGCTGTGCGAGCTGTTCAACAACATCGTCTCCACGGGAAAAGTGCCACACGACTGGTACCGCAGCACCACTATTCCGATCTGGAAGGGAAAGGGCAGCCCAGCGGACTGCTCCAACTACAGACCGGTCAGGTTACTGTCACACACTATGAAGATCTTTGAACGCGTCCTGATAAGCGCATTCGGGACACCGTCGACATCAGCGTCAACCAGGCTGGATTCATCAAGAACTGCGGCACCACCGACGCCATCTTCGGTGTGCGGATGCTGATGGAGGCTCACAGAGAGAAGAAAATCCCGCCCACACCGCCTTCCTAGACTTGGAAAAGGCCTTCGACCGAGTCCCGCACGATCTCATCTGGTACGCACTGCGGACCACGGCGTGCCTGAGCTGCTCGTACAATGGGTCCAACTCCTATACAGATGTCACAAAAGCCGTGTAAAGCGGCAGCTGGGATATCAGAGGAGTTTAATATTACCGGGCGTACACCAGGGCTCTGCTCTCTCACCACTGCTGTTCATTCTGGTGATGGACACAATTACACACGACCTGTACACGCCCGCCCCATGGACGCTGCTCTACGCCGATGATGTGTTCCTGGCCAACCTGTGCAAGGCTGAACTAGAGCACCGAGTCCAACAGTGGCACGACCGCCTCGAGCAGTTCGGGCTCCGGCTGAACCTAAAGAAGTCCGAATACCTGACCACTGACAATGAAATGACAGGCTCCATCCACGTGAACGGGCAGGAGCTACCGCGCGCCTCCACCTTCAAGTACCTGGGAACTACTCTTGGGGAAGAAGGCCTACTACAAACTGAGGTGGCAGCCAGGATCAATGCAGCGTGGGGCAAATGGAAGTCCGTCACGGGCGTCCTCTGTGACAAGAAGATGCCGATGCGCCTGAAGGCGAAAATCTATAACTCTGTGGTGCGCCCGTGGCCATATACGGCGCAGAGTGCTGGCCGACGACCAAAGAAGTCGAAAGCAGACTCCAGATAATGGAGATGCGAGATGTTCGATGGTCGGTAGGCCTCACCCTACTCGATCGCGTCAGGAACGAAGAAGTGCGTAGAGCGGTTCAACGTCGTGCCCATCCCCACGGTCATGAGGCAGTCCCGGCTACGATGGTTCGCCACGTGAGCCGCGCCAAGGAAGAATCCATCATCAAATCTGTAATGAAGGTGACTGTCGGAGGAGCGAGACCGCGTGGTAGACCTAAACAACGCTGGATGGACACGATCAAGGCCGATCTAGAGATCGCGAAGGCAGACCCGACACACGTGGCAGACAGAGAGGTGTGGAAGCAGTACTCAAGGACATTAGCGGACCTCGCCCGAGCGCGAGACAAACGCTGAAGAAAAAGAAGAAGAAGAAGAAGTAGGCTTTACGGTTCTGGAGATTTTGTGATGATGTGTGAATGGTATTTTGCTTTTATATAGAGAGAGATTTATTGCATTTGATATGCAATGTTCATACTACTTTTTCTCAGCTGATATAATTCATTTCTCACTTAATGTCTCTTGAACAAAGAACTTCAGGAACATCTATAGCTGAGATGGTGAACCTATGGCACATGTAGCGAAAGTTGCATGCAGAGCCACTTCTGCTGGCACTTGAGAGGTCGCCCGGAAGAACCCCACTGCGCATGCACACACGCCCTCTGCCAGCTTATTGTCAGGTATCTGCCATGCGCGCACTTTTGGTATGTAATGTGGAAAAGGTTAGCCATCACTAGTCTATAGAATTACTGTTGTCCTTAAGAATTTCTGGACACAATCCTTCATCAAGTGAGGATTGTATGGTTATTTCTGGTATCTTTACATGAGATCACCAATCTCTCTTTCTTGGTTTTATTGTGCACTAACATTATTGTCTATTCTTTTGGGAAGAGGGGTTGGGAAACCAAACAGGGCTGAACCCAAGCATTTTCCCACTAAAAAAGAGACAATTTTAAGAACAATTAAAATGGGGACTGGTTTAATGCAGGAAGATAGGAAGTTAGGCTTCTATTTCTTCACAATATGTTCCTATACTGATCATTTTCTGAATCATGGTTTTTTATCTTTTGCTGATTTAAATTGAAGTATATTTTGGGGGGGGGGGTTGGAAATCATGTTATATAATTATTTTTAATTATTCATATGAGTGTGTTTTGTTTTACTGTATAGTGTTTAAGTAAAATATGCATGACAAAATGTGACAGAACCTAGAACCAGCATGATGAGCGGGGAAATACTGGGTTTTGAAGTCCACACATCTTAAAGTTGGTGAGGTTGACAAACACTTAGAGGATGACTTCTATCTCTTAGGTAATACAGGCTCAATACTGACTACAGCAGTTGCCTGGTGGAGAACATACGAAAACAAATAAGTGAGATTGGAACAGATGTTATATCTTTTCTAAAAATGTGATATTCAACAAGCAATCAAAAGAGAGAGAAGAAAAATTAGTTTATAGGATCAAGCTATATTATTATCCTCCCTAAGTATCTTTCGTTCTTCACATTCAATCGAATATTATCTCATTCTAGATAGCTGGACTGAATCTATCTTTACATTTTGAGACAATTCTTTGGTAAGATCCTGCCTTTCTTGAAAAATATAATCATTTCTTTAATATAAATGAAATGCGGATATATTTCAAGACGGAATGTGTTACTGAATTTTTATTGAAGGGTTTTCTTCCCAATTTTATGTTTTCTATTGCAGCGAATCTAATCAAATGCTTGTGAAAGTATGCAAGTATATGAGTGGATGTAACAGAACAGAATCTTCTGTGCAAACCAGGCTGGAAGAAAAAGATGCAGGTAAACTTTCAAAATCATAAGAAGAATGTGAAGTCAAAATACCATTGTAAGAACTCCACAGAGCTATGAATTGAATTACATTCTTCAGCAATAACAATAAAAGTTAAGCCATCTGGGAGTATAAAACTGTACAGTATTTCCTTTACTAGTGAATCACAGCTCAAACAATATTGGCTACTAAAGGAAAAACATACACTGGTTGCATGGACTGGTTATTATGTAAAACATATGAATGGAATAAAAAACAAATAAGAGAGGAAAACATTCTACCATGACCTTATGTTTATTGATTTGGCTATAACCAGCATTTTTCATTTAGAAATGAAGTAGCAATTTAGCTACATTTTCCTTCCACGTAGTTGTTTCCTGACTGCAGCCTTAGAAAGCAATATTGAGTTTTGCACAATGTGTTGGAATTAATGAGGTATGAACCAATATAGCTAATATACCAAAGTTTGTTAAGGTAATGGAATTAGTATAGCAAAAAGGAGAGTGATAAAAGTAGAAGACAAGCAGCACGGCGCAATGTTTCACACAATCATAAGATTCATTTCTAGCAGCTTCAATGTGCTTCTCAGTTCCTATCAATGTGACAATAACATATCTTAGGATACTCATTTATTAAAATGGTAAACTGAATTGTAACATCAAAAATATTCATGCGACACATCTTCTGCTGCTAGTTTACTAAGGACTGAAAATCTAATTCAGCCCTCTAGCATAAGCACAGTAATGAAAAACAAGCAATTTAATTCATAAGGTTAATATATCAGCTGTCACCAAAGGAACAGATGGCTCTAAGCTTTGCTCATATTAAAATGAATAATACTATTAATACATTTTCAAAATTAAAAAGGAAAATGCAGACCTAAAAGCTAAGAAAAAAAGTTAAGTGAAGCACACTAGGGCAAAATGATACAGCAAGTAAATATTCAGAAAAGAGCTTTTTTCAGTTGAAGAGCTCAGTGAACAAAAATATCCAGAATGAAATGCTGACAGACATTTACATTTGGCAACATTTGGATTACTATGTAATTATGGTTATTTCCCCTCAAAATTGATGTTCTAGAGGTCAGTAAGTCCCAACAGTAAAGCGAATAGTGCATCTTCCCTACATGTGGAGGTTAAAGCCTCAGGGTAAGGGTAGGCAGCTTTTCAGACATTCTGAATTTGAATTTTCTTCATCTTTAGTCAATAAGGCTGATGGTGATGAATGAGGGGTGTTTTGACAAAGAATAAAAACAGTTACAAAATTGTGTCTTGCATGGAAAAAAATAGAAAGTTCTACCTCAGTGGTAGCTAACCTTTTGGGCTCCTGTGCCGAAAATTGCAGGCATGCTTGCACACACTCACCTGCCAGCATCCAGAAGGCAATGCACATGCCCCCCCTCCGTGCATGCACGCATGACCTTCCCACATGCTGCACGACTCTGCACATGCATGCAAGATCCCACCACGCCATGTGTCTCTGGCATGCGCGTGCCCTCCACGCACCTCAGTGCATCCATGTGTGTTTTTCACACACAACCGCCCATGCACGCCAGATACCTGACAATCACCTGTTGGGTGGGAGGGTGCACATGTGCAGTTGACCTGCTCTGGGCGAGGCCTTGCATGCCGGCAGTAATGGCTCTGTGTGCCACTTCCGGCACACATGCCATAGGTTCACCATCATGTTCTACCTTAATCATTCTGTCATAAAAACCAGGGGTTGCCAACCTTTTGGACCTCAGGGACCACCAAACTCATAATTTTAGATCCCAGGACCACTGGCCTAATTTGTGGGTGTGGCTTGGTGGTCATATGACTGGTTGGGCATGGCTTATATGTACATATTAAATTTATATAAATATTGTTTTTTTTATTAAAAAAGAGTAACTTTTACTCAAAATCAGGCAAAGCAGGAAGAGAGATTGAGTTGCTCACAGACTTACAGATTCATTCAGAGATCTATTTATCTGCCATTGGCTAGCTCAATCTGTCACATAAAATTTGCTTGCAAGCAAACTCATAAAATTTGCTAGAAAGCAAACTCACAAAATTAACTCACAATGCACCATGTATGTAAATATTGAATTTTTTTATTTAAAAAAAGAGCAACTTTTACCCAAAATCAGGCAAAGCAGGTAGGCAGATTGAGTTGCTCACAGAATCATTCAATGATCTATCTATCTGCCTGAGCTAGCTCAGTCTGTCACATAAAATTTGCTTGCCATGATTCTGCACTGAATAATAGAACCTTCAGTCCTAAGGGAGGTTAGGCTGTGCTTAAAAGCAGAGCCGAAGATCTAAAGACTAGCTAGAAAGCAAGAAATCCAACCATTTCCTGCTTCCTAGCTAATCTAAATCTCCTGGCACAGCAGAACAGCTGATGGTCGGAAAAAGGAAAAACAGCAACTTAGCAGGCAAGTTTGCCAGGTAAGGAGTGAGTGGGCAGGGAGGGTTCCTGTGGGCCATGTAGGCGGCACAGCCTTGTGTTTTGGCACAGCCTGGATTAATTGCTTTGGGGGTGGTGTGCTCTGGGAGTGAGATTTCTCTGCAGCCCACCCAAAAAATTTTGTGGCCCATCAGTGGGCCGTGGCCCACTGGTTGGTGACCGCTGATATAAACTATGGATTACTCAATTAAATTGCCTACCAAAACATATGCAGGATTCCAATAAAATTTACAGACAGAAAAGTGCTATTATAGCACTTCAGGCTGACAGATATCCAGCCTGTCAAAAGACTTCTACTGGAAAAAAAACATACTAAGTCACAAGACAGCCTATGCCACAATTGACAGCTTTAACATCAGACTTCTAATATCTAAACCAGAATCTGATTCCCCCAAGATTGAACTCAGTGCTACTGGTCTTGCACTTTGAGGCAATAGAAACAAATCAATCCCTTCCTCTACATATCAGGTATAGGAAGTATCCTATTCTATATTCCCACAGTCCTTTCCTATGTAGGGTAAATATATTCAATTTCTTTAACTGTCCCTTTCAGGATTTGTTTTTTGCCCCATCATCAGCAGTCCTCATTGTCGTTAAGCAAGGACCTCTAGTTTCATGGGTTGTTAAGTAAATGACTGGTCCTTATATCCAGCTTTAATTTCCTCAAATAATGAAATATTTTCTTTTTTTTTCAGACCCTCCAGCTTTCTTGAGAGCAGTGGCAATCCAGAGGACATGTGACTGATCTCTTCATTTTCTTCAGAGAAGCCCCGCAAGACCAGCACCTCACCCAAACGCAATTCCAGCCTTTGGGCTTCACACTTACAGAGATGTTCAGCCTGCCATTTTCCCCCATGGAAGTCCCCAATGGCTGCTTTCTGGAACAGCAGTCGCCAAACAGTGGGCTGCGGCACACAGGTGGGCTGTCAGAAAATTTTGGTGGGCCGCAGAGAACTCTCACCCCCAGAGCACTCCCTCAAAGCAATTAATCCAGGGTGCGCAGAAACACAAGGCTGCGCTGTCCACATGGCCCACAGGAACTTTCCCCACCACTCACTCCTTACCTGGCAAACTTGCCTGCTAAATTGCTATTTTTCCTTTTTCCAACCATCATCTGTTCTGTGCTGGGAGATTTAGATTAGTTAGGAAGCAGAAAATGGTTGGATTTCTTGCTTTCTAGGTAGTCTTTAGATCTTTGGCTCTGCTTTTAAGCATAGCCGAACCTCCCTTAGGACTGAAGGTTCTGTTATTCAGTGCAGACTCACGGCAAGCAAATTTGAGAGACTGAGCTAGCCGATGGCATAGATAGATCACTGAATGATTCTGTGATTCTGTGAGCAACTCAATCTGCCTGCCTGCTTTGCCTCATTTTGGGTAAAAGTTGCTCTTTTTTGCAAAAAAAATAAATAAATCAATATTTATATAAATATTTATAATATTTACATACAAGTCATGCCCAGCCGTCACATGATCAAGCCACACCCACAAATTAGGCCACACCCACAGAACCAATTAGTGCTCCCTGCGATTTAAAATTATGAGTTTGGTGGTCCCTGAGGTCCAAAACGTTGGCGGCCCCTGTTCTGGAAGATGGCAGGAAGTCACAAGTCATGGTCACATGAGGCTCTTGCTTAATTGTTGCTGCTAAATGATGTGGTCATGTCACACTTATGACTGCATTGTTTAGTAATGAAAATCCCAGTCCCAATTCTTTAGTTAAACAAAGACTATGAAACAGTCTTCAAGTGTTTATATGGCTGCACAAAGGGACAAATCTTAACAATAAGCAATTACGCAACTACTGTAGTTTGAGTTTTATGCAACCATATACTTGACAGACTTCATTTCAATAAATAAAGCTGCCCTGTAAATGGTCTAGCCAAATGAGTAGTATTTCTTCATTAGGTAGAAGTTTCTTTGCTTTTCAATTTTTAATCGAAGATTGCAGAAACTGAGCCTGCAATTTCTGAAAGGAATGAACAAAATCCTCTACCAAAACCACAGTATTAAGATATTCTAATTCTTCTTCCACTTCATAAATAATATTTTAATATATCAAGTGTTAATTACAAACAGCTGCACATTATATAGGCAACTCCTACTCACCCACATAAGTCTTAGGTAGCTTATTTCTTCTCCACTTTACAAGAGGAATGGAGGATATGATAAGGACAGTCTTTTTAGAGGACATCACTTACAGAACTCATTCCTGAAGAAATTTTGCTATTCTCTCTTACATTGAGTTTTGAGTTACAAAAACTTAAATTTAATAAAATGTACTTTTTTCCTATTCCAGCCTAATTTCAAGGTACACCTCTCAAATATATTAGCTGGGGAATGGCTGTACTCCCTTGTCCCGGAGTGAGGAAAATTCATAAAAAAAACTACTGCCACCTACAAAGTTCCATTGGTAAGAATGGGATAAAGCAAGCATTTTTTAAATTCAATTTACATTTTTCTCGTACAGAAGTATGGCAATGGTGTGTGTGTGTGTGTGTGTGTCCTACTGCTTTCTAATAGCACTTTAGCCAGCCTTTTAGAAGCACAGGACTGATTCCTACAGTACACTGTAATAATTGACAGCATTAGCTGTAAATTATTTTCATAGAATCATACATTTGTAAGGGTACTGGAGGTCTTCTAAGCCAATCTCCCTGCCTAAGCAAGAATTCTCAGACCATCCCCAACAAATGATTATGTATACTTTGTTGGAAAAGCTTCACTGATGGAGCACCTACTTATGGACAGGAAATTCCCAGCCTTGCAGAAGCACAAGGACTGATTACTACAATACATTTAAATGTCTGATAGCATTAAAGGCTCAAAGTACTTTCATTTTAAGTAATGAATTTCACTAATAAGGAACCAACTAAATTTTCTATTATTTAACCAAGATAATTTTAATATAACACATATTGCACAGAAGAAAAATACTGGCTTCTTGTTCTATTAATTTAAAATCCTCAAGAACTTCCACATAATACTGCATGAATTAACTCAGTGGAGTTTCTATCAAATCACATCTTTATTACAATCATAGACCAACATACAAACCATATAAAATACATTAACCAAGTCTGTTTGAATTTATAAAAAAGTATTAGATAATAAATGCCACACAGCCTTTGTGAAGTAAATATCTGTACTTACTAAGGGCTCCTAAAATGATAGGTATTGTGGCATAAAATGAAGTTGATGAGAACAGTTGCTTTTGGTTAAAAATATGACAAAGTTATGTTAATGTAATTGCAATATATTTCATGAAACCATCTACTGTTTTGCCTCAGTATGATTTAGTAGCCTTAAAATTGGTAATGGTTTTGAGACTGAATTGATTGCAGACATTGGTAAAATAACTCTCCCATGAGCTGTTCAGAGCATCCAGTAGTGGGAGGTGCTTCAGTCTCTGCATGTCTAGGCTGAGCTTAATTTGTGGAATGCTCCTCCTCCTCCACGGGACTCCTCCCCAGCGTTCCCCAGTTTTGGCTCAGCCTCGTTGTGTATAGGCAGTGCTTTTTGTTCTTCCTTGGCCAAAACAGGAGTATTGCTCAGCAGGTTTGGATATAGTCCAGTTTGTTTTTTCAGGCTTTTAGCATCCAAATCACATTACGATCTCCCAACGTTAGCTCTCTCCATCTGGTCATCGGAGATCATTTGCATTTTCGGGCAGCGCTGTTTCGTGCCCTGAAGCGGCGGGCAGCTTCGGCATTTCTCTGAGCCCCCCCATCTGCTTGTTCTATCCCCGGCCATTGTGATTCCACATGGCCTTTCTCTACATCGGCAATTGTGGCGTGGGCGTTTTTCGCTCTCATCTGAGTCATATTGCTTGATTTTTCCCCTCAGAATGCTGTCTTGGTGTGGAAAGCAGTAACCATAATTCTTTCCACCCCTTTCCCAGCCGTTTCTTTTAACAAGGAGAAGCCATTGGAGACATTTCTCCACACGGTGGGAGTTTGTTGCTGGGAAGCGCACGTGCACCAAAAGTAACAGCCATTGTTTTGCCTTTGTTTTAAAAACTGCGTGGCCGCACTATTCGTAACTCGAGCTGTGTGAGGTAGTGTTCCTTCCTGATCAGAAGTTTTTCTTCTGATAATCTAAGGAATTATTACACCTCGTTTTCTTATTAGATTCGAGGCTATCCATGCATTATTGTTGGCTTAACCCTCACAGCCTTACCCACCCAGCGGCACAACAGCGAGCACCCAGACCCATGTCTGCCTGTGCAGGGAAGCTGTTGAAGGCCTCTCTTTATTATCTTGGCCTTTTCAGGCATTCTTAATTTGGCTGTTTGGATATTCACTATATCAACCTGTTTTTCTACTAATTTGGATATATATATATATATATATATATATATATATTGGTGACTATCATTCACAATAATAATAATAATAATAATAACAATAACAACAATAATAGTAGCATAAAATATTCAGTATTAATATCTTAATAATGAAAGATATTATTACTGTGATAGGGCTCATATTATATATATGTATATCTTAAATAAATAAAAAAGAGGGGATAAGATATTATCAGGACAACCGGTCCCTTCTTGGATCAGGCCCCTGGGCGTGCCAACTGCCTCCACAATATCGCTTTGAATAAAGAGCATACTGCATCTCTTTCAATCAAAATGGCAGGCGGTAGTAGCTCTCAGACCTCCACATCAAGGGTTAAAGCTAAATCTCAGCACAAATCTAAGCAGACAAAAGGTCATTCTAAAGCTTCAGAAAAGGATGCTCATTTCCAAGGTGTATCTGTATGACTCCAGTGTTACCTTGATGATATATTAATTTTGTCATCTTCCGTTCATCAAGTACTCAGAGATACTCAAACCACATTAGAATCCCTACAACTACACGGGTTCTCAATAAATTGGAAAGAGTCATTTAACACCATCAATTCAATTAATCCATCTGGGGGCAATCAGATACAGTGAAAGGCAAAGCTTTCCTGTCACCAGATAGACAAAACAGCATCCATCAATTAGTAAGGAGATCAGAGTTCAAACAAGGGTATCCCTAGCTGAGCTATCAAAATTGTTAGGCAAAATGCAAGGTCAAGGTTCCATCAAAGGTCCTCATATCTCCCCACTGGTGGACCAGACCAGTCATAAACAGAGGTTGTCTCTTCAAAGAGCCACACAGACTTAACATCACCACCGATGCCAGCCTGTTTGGATGGGGAGCTCAGTTTCAATCGCTCACAGCCCAAGGCCGCTGGTCCTCCACAGAACAGTTGTGCAGCATAAACTGGCTAGAGCTTTGAGCAGTACACCTGGCTCTCTGCAGCTTCCTTCCACAGGTACGCAATCAACACATACTAATATTGACCGACAACGTAACAACAAAAGCTCACATAAACAAACAAGGGGGCACACAGTCGAAACACCTCATGTGGGAAGCGGAGAGCTTGTGTCATTCGGCGGAGAGCAACCTACTTTCCATCAGAGCAGAGCACATTTCGGGACTGTTGAGTACACAGGCAGACTGGCTAAGCAGGGCCACGATCGATTAATCGGAGTGGCGCCTCCATCCAGCCCTGTTTCAGGAAGCGGTCAGGACATTTGGACAGCCGGTGGTGGACCTGTTCGCTTCCCCCCTTAATGCTCAACTTCTGAGAGTTCTTCCCTCGCAAGGAGCGAAGAACTTCAATTTGCTCCGCTGTCATTGGCCCCCGGGACTTTTGTACGCATTCCCGCCACTTCCACTGCTTCCCAAGGTCATCCAGAAGCTGCTAGAGAGGGCAGAGCTGCTTCTAGTAGCTCCTTACTAGCCCAGATGACCATGGTTTCCAGACCTCCGCAGTCTATCTGTATCAACACCATGGAGAATTCCACCAAACAGGGTCTTGCTAACCCAGGGACCCCTTCAACATCCGGACCCTCAATGGTTGCACCTGACCATCTGGAGGTTGAGTGGAGTTGTCCAAAGAGCGAAAAGTTTTCCAACAGAGTTATTGCTACCATCCAAGCCACCAGATGCCCCTCAAAAACTTGCATTTACAATACCACATGGTCCAGTTTCTGCAAATGGTGTACCAAGTCTCAAACTGATCCCATCTCTCCATTTGTGGCTCAAATCCTAGAATTCTTGCAAGAGGTATTTGACAAAGGATTATCACCTAATACACTGAAAAGACAGGTGGCGGCCTTGGCGTCAGTTCTCACTTGCGAAGGTCTACTATCTCTTTTCCATCACCCAAGCATATGAAGTTTCCTTCGAGGAGCCACAAATTTACGCCCACTGGCAGTACACCGTTATCCCACCTGGGACCTTAAAAACAAGGTCCTCGTTGCACTCACTTAAGGGCCTTTTCGAACCCTTGAAATCGTCAAGTCTCCAATTTCTGACATATAAAGTAGTTTTCCTTGTAGCAATCACTTCCACTCATCGTATTTCGGAATTTGCAGCTTTGTCTATCAGACAAGATCTTTGTGTCTTCCATTCTGACTGGGTGGTCCTTCGTCCTTTGTTTATATCCAAAATTAACTTGGCTTTTCACAGGGCACAAGACCTGATACTTCCTAATTTTTGTCCCAGACCATCCCAAGGACTGGAAGTAAAATGGCATTGGCTTGATGTGAAGCGAGCATTGCAAATATATATTAACCGCACAGCGACTTTCAGAAAAACAGAAGCCTTATTTGTGTCGTTTCAGCCCAACACTCAGGGATGCAAGGTCTCATCTTCTACAATAGGCTGTTGGCTACGGGGTGCGATAGCAAAAACGTATCAGACTCAATCACTACAGGTGCCCAGGGGCATAACAGCTCATTCAACAAGGAGCGCCGCAACATCGGCAGTGTGGGCCACACAGGTACCAATAACTGAAATTTGTCGAGCTACAATCTGGGCCTCTCCATCGCCATTCATTAGGCATTATAAAATAGATGTGTTTGCATCTGTTGAGGCCTCCTTTGGCAGAAGAGTTCTGCAACGGGTCCACAGGGATCAGGAGGGGATTCCAGGCCAGATGGAGTCCCTCCCATAGCACAGGCCAAGCTTTGGTATGTCCCACTACTGGATGCTCTGAACAGATCATGGGAGAAAGGGCATTGGTAGTTACCTGACACGCCCATTCTCTTTGAGCTGTGAAGAGCATCCAGCCCCACCCTTTTTCCATCTGGTGGGGTCCTGTTTCGGCCAACAAATTGTTAGGGCATTGAGGACGAGGGTGTTTATTTCTCTCATCTTCGCCAAAACTGGGGAACGTTGGGGAGGAGTCCTGTGGAGGAGAAGGCGCATTCCACCAATTAAGCCCAGCCTAGACATGCAGAGACTGAAGCACCTCCTACTACTGGATGCTCTTCACCGCTCAAAGAGAATGGGTGTGTCAGGTAAGTACCAACACCCTTTACATCTACTAAAAGAACAATGACAGTAAATGCAATACTTATTATGATGGGGAATACAATAGTATCATTGCCTTGTTTATACAATGCACAATTTGACATAAACTTCATAACACTGTAATAACACATATCTTTTAACAAAGCCATTGATGCTATATAGCAAAGCAAATACATTGTGTTACCCTTAGGTTCAATCAATAAATTCTTATATGCCAACTAGGAAAATATATGGGTTCACAAATTACATTAAACCATAATTTAGTTTTGAATTAGTCTGTTGTATGAACAGCCATTGTGATGTGTAAGCCACAGCTAACAATGTAATGCAACAATTAAACCCAGTGATTGAGAAGCCTTTTCTTCTATTATTGCTCTAGAAAAATACATGTGCAAAACTGCTTCTTAACTAAGGTTTCTTAAAACAAATACTTATAAAATTAAAGAGATTATCTGTCACTCCAATTATAGTCTGCTTTGTGGTTCTGCTAGGAGGGCAGAAGGACTTGGTTAAGAGTGGAGACAGGGATGCAACATATGATTTATAATTGATTAAATTAGTAGCCAAAATAAGTGAGTACTTTAGCTAGGTTTTTTAGAAGCTGAAAATCCATAAGAACTTCTCTTAAGATACCTCTATTATGTAAGACATAACATAGTTCAGAATTAAAACTGGAAAGGCTTGCAGAATACATTTTATGTGTAAAAAGTAATTGAAACTTGTTTTTTTCATTTATTATTTTTCAAGCATCATGAACCGGGCCCATACCTTAGGAACCATTTTCATAAATGTTTAATGTAGTTGAACTATTTTTTTGGTCAAACATGTATTGTGCAAGTCTTGGATGTGGAGCTTTTTCTTTCTCCCAATGGCCAATAACATGTATTTATCCATACAGTACTAGATGCACAAATATTCATCCTTTCCTTAAAAATATAATCTGTCTTTTATAATTCTCTTACATGGATCTGTTGAACTGAAGCAAGTTCCTATAGGAACTTTCATGATAGCAAAGGCAAAAAGAAACATACTAATTCACAAATGCACAATCTGACTCATCAAAGACAAACGTAATCTCCAAAAGCTTTAGATGTGCAGAATTCTAGGCATCTCCAGAATTTTTTTTTTCCATTTTCTGTCATTTGACTTTTCCCCAAAGGAAAGCTCTTCATTTATTTAACTATACACCTTGGATTCCAAGAGCTTTAGTGTATATTCCTAACCAAAATATCAGTTAAAACCATGTCATTAAAAAAATAATTATATAGCAAGCAATTACTCTGTGAGGAGAATCCAACCACATTGTAAATTTTAATTATGATTATAAATGCAATGTTCTAGGCAGTGACGGCTAACTTTTTCATCATTGCGTGCCAAAAGTGTGTGTGTGTGTGTGTGTGTGTGTGTGTGTGCGTGCGCACGCGCACACACCCATAATGCAATGCACATGCGACCCTCCCCATGCCCTTGCGACACCCCACGCTCCCCCTACGCACACAACCCCCCTGCATGCCCCACACCTCTGCACATGCATGCACATCTCCCCGCATGCTCCCCACCCCTGCACATGCATGGCAGATACCAGACAATCAGCTGGCTAGTGGGAGGCATATGCATGCACAGTGGACCTGATCTGTGGCAACAGCTCGCGTGCTGGCAGAGATGGTTCTGTGTGCCACTTCCGGCACGTGTACCATAGGTCCACCATCACAGTTCTAGAGAACACTTTCATTTTTATGGCTTTCTTTAAAACCATTGTGGGGGAGGGGACTGCAATTTCCACATATTGGCATAAGATAGAATTGGCTCAAGAATTTATGAAAGGACCTGAGTTTATTTGTTTTGCTAGACTGTATATTAAAACAAATGTATATTTTAAAAGGATGTATAAAAATTATTAAGTGTTGTTGCAACCATTCCAATAACCCATGGAAGAAAGCAAACATTCATTTTATCCTTTTATAGTGATATGGAGGCTTTTGTAATTATCATAATTGTTATTGGATTATTCCCCAAGATACATAAGATTTACCATAGTAGACCCCTGCTGGATACTATGCTCCTCTGCTTAACATAAATTTAGACCAGGTTTCTTATTTGCTGTTGGAATTCAATTTCAGATATCAACAAACACAGCCTGCCCTTGTCCTATTATTGCCTTATTTTGAGTAGAAATCCACCAGACATTATATATCACTTTTATACTACTTGTCAAGTCTACATCCTTTTCAGCTATGACAGAGTGACAGAAATCTATCACGACATCAAGAATTATGTTAATATATAATAGAGGATTATTCTGTGTACCTGAATTATATGTTTTTAAGGACATAAATGTATAGTTTTAAAGAAAAAGATTTCTCTAAATTATTCCATGAAATACTTAACACCAATTATAGCTAAATCTATATCTGTGTAATTCCAAATCATTTCCAGGTAGACTAGTGGAACTTCACAGGAAAAGTTTGACATATGTTTTAATTTCTCTTTATATCTCTTCCCGTTCAAGGTAAAAGATTTACAATTGTTGCACAGTGGCATATTCAATCTTAATAAATACAGAGATATACAGTACTTTGAAGGATATTTGATGTATTCTGAAGTAGAGTTCATAAAGTATAACTTTATACATCAGTAATATATAGTCCTTGTCAAGTCTTGCTATACTGTCTCTACTGGCCATGTGGGGGGGAGGGTTTCCTAGCATAGATTAGCATAAAAGGAACATCCCACATTCCTACCAAAGATCCAGAAAGAGAAACAATCAAACAGAAAGTCACTAGAAATTGCCAAGAAGACAAAGCCAAGAAAGACAAAGATCTCAGAAAAGATTTTAACAAAGAATTTCATACAAAAAGCAGTATTACTATATCTGCAAAGATACCAAAGACGGAAACATATAGAAAAACAAGGAGAGTCTTTCAAATGATGTCTGAATTCAGAAAATCTAACCATGAACTGAAAGGAACTGATATCCTCATTATTGCTTATGGTCACTCATGCCTTGCTATTTTCCCACTTGGATTACTGCAACATGCTCTACATAGGTGCTCTTGAAGACCATCCAGAAGCTGCTATTGGTTCAGAATGCACCACCGTGCATAGTGATAGGTACCCCTAGGTAATAGTGATAGGTACTCTAGATTTACCCATGTAACACATATGTAGTGTGAGCTATTCTGGTTTCCTGTTTCTTTTCTGATAAAAATCAAGATGTTGACTATTAATTTTAAACTTCTAAATGGCATTGGGGTAGGCTATCTGTGGGATTGCCTTTCCCTAAGGACCATTTTACCAGATCAGATATGGTGGGCATCCTCCACTCCCTTCCCTTAAAAAATGTCATCTTATGGAATCTAGGAAATGTGCCTTTTCCATGGTATCCCTCTACCGTGTGGTAAATTCTTCCCCATAAGTTTGGCAGGCTCCCCTGATTGACTAAATAAATGTTTTAAATAAACAATATCCAAGATACCTTAGAAGATAGTTACAAGATAGTACTTACAAGATCTGTAGTACTAGAAGATGATGTTAGATCAGATAATTATCAAACTGAAATGCTACAGGAATTGATCTGCAGAAATATCTGTAGAAATATGGTAAGGTATATAAAAAAAATTAGTAAAGGTTCTAATCACACTATACTAGCAAATCCAGAAAAATCACATGGTGGCCCACAAATTGGAAGAGGTTGCTTATGTACCAATGCCAGAGAAAGGCGACTTAATAGTGTATGTCAACTATTGTACAATACTCTTACTTTTATGTATCGGCAAAATAATGTTTAAGATTAATTGACACAGATCAGAACCCAACATGGAAATGGAGTTGCCAGATGTTTAAGCTGGTTTTAGAAAAGTTTGAAGAATAAGGGACATTATTGCTGATGCGTGCTGGATAACTGAGGAATAATACCATAATGAAAACAATATGGGCTTCATGAATTATAGAAAGGTGACCATGTCAAGCTATGAAATTTCCTTAGGAAAATGAGAATCCCAGACTATCTTGTTGTCCTCATGGGGAAGCTTATATATAAGAATGGAAAACTAGAGTCAGGGCAGAATATGACAAAACAGATACTCCAACTGAACAAAGGAGTAAGAAAAGGCTGTATATTCTTTATTTATTCAATCTAAATGCTTAATATATATTGCAGAGTGCAATTGGAAGTACATGAGTATGATTTAAAAACAGCAATAATGTACATTGTGCTGGTAAAGTAGTTCAATACAAAAACACCAACAAATGGATTATAGATAATAGATAATATAACATGTTACAAGTTTATGTTAATTTTTGGGAACATCTACTTTGTGTAGCAGAAATAAACAATTTGAGAGCTACAAAAATCAATATGCCCACTATAACATCTCTTGGCATGAGTCAGATTCCATTTTATTTTTTTAATTCAGAAAATTAAAGGGGAAGCCAGCATATTACAAAACAATGTGTCAATTCTAACATTTTTATTGTTTTTAAGAAAGATTCTGAGTATGCAACATTCTTTAAAAAAATAAAAATCATTTGAAACCATCTGCCCAGAAAAGGGACAAGAATTTGCTTTTAAGCAAGTGAGTATTTTATATTAAGTTACACAAGTTTATTCTACAGTTAGACAAATCCTCCTCCTCGCTTAAAGCAAATTACTGGTATTTTGAAAAATAGTACACAGTGCCTGTTCAAAACTTCTGTTATAGATACCAAACCATTTGAGATTTCTTATAACCCTTTATAATTATGCATTGTTTGCTCAACTCCAGGAGACTATCTACAAATAGCATTTATTTTAGAACTAACAATTATAAGAGAACCAGAGTTCTGCCAATATCAATATGAAGGAAACACTTCATTTATTATTCAGCTACAGCAATATTCAATTCATGACTGTTTGAAACTCCATTTAGCTTAATGCTTGCAAAGCAATATTTTTGACAACATAAGAGTAATATGGCTAATAACTATTTTTAGCCTCAGATAATAGAATGATGCCTGTCCATTAAAATAATGCATTGTATAATCACAAATTTCATTTGCTGAAGTGCTTGAGTAAAAATAACAGCAATCAGGAGATTCTGAATTCAATACTAATACCCTATAAACACTAAGGATTTATTCTATCTGGTAACTGTAAATTAAACATGTTTTTTTGATCATGGCTTTTATACTACTTTATATTAGATTTCATTGATTAAACAAATGAAGAACAACAGTATTTTAAGGATTTCAGGGAACAAGACATCCAAATAATGACAAAGTACTTACTATAACTAGATTACTATAACTAGAATTAGCTGCTATACAATATATCAGTCTGTTAATCTGACAAAACCATTTCTACTCTAATTAGAATTTGTTCTTATTGAATGTAAAATAATTATTCTACATTGGGAAAAAGAAAAAGAAACAGAACAAGATGTTAAATGGAATCCCCAAGGATTTATAAAGAATATGTAAATGCATCTGTTCTTTTCTCAGCATCATCCTACAGTAGAGGTAGAAGAAAATCAAATACCTATTTTAATAAATATGAAAAGTAGACTATTATTTATAGGTAATGTTTATGATTTTAAACCTTGCTCTGCCTGGACTAAAAGAGTTATTAAAACACTTTATAGGTCTATCAATATTATACTTCATACTTTACTCACTACATGCTTCAAAACAAAATCATTTGGATTAAGTAATTCCAAGATGAACATTCCATATTTCTAATCTCACTTCTTTCCAATTCTGAATATTCCTTACTCATATACCCCCACATCTTTTCCCTAAATAATAAATTTGATATAAATATTAACAATTGTTTCAATAGATATGCCAGAACAAAGATAGAAAATTAAGAAATCAAGGTGCAAGCTTTTAGAATTCCAGTATTATAAAAACACCCATGCAATTGCCCCAGCCCCCATGTGCTTGTGCTTCACTAGGCCCCCTGGGTTTCCTCTCCAAACCGTCCCTCTCGTGCACCCCCTCCTGCTCCTCCACTGCATCCCACTCCCCCTTTGCTCTCTACCCCACCTATCCTGCCACCCTAGGATTTGCAACTTCCTGCCACTTCCTGACTGACTTTGTTGTGGGAAGCCAACAGAAAGTTGTGTGATTTGCTTAATTGGGACGTTTATTTAATATTCCATTAAACACAACTCTTAATTAAATGATTTTCAAAACTGACTTAAAATAATTACTAATAACCAAGATACACATATATGTCTTCTTGCCAGCAACATGGAACAAGGGTATATAAACCTAGAATTATGCCGCCTTCGGTCCGATCTAAGTATAGTATATAAAATCATACATTGCAATGTCCTACCTGTGAATGAATACTTCAGCTTCAACCATAACAACATAAGAGCAAACAATAGATACAAACTCAAGGTTAATCACACCAAACTTGATTGCAGGAAATATGACTTCAGCAACAGAGTCATCAATGTCTGGAATACTCTACTTGACTCTGTGGTTTCTTCCCCAAACCCCCAAAACTTTAACCTTAAGACTTTCTACTATTGACCTCACCCCTTTCCTAAGAAGTCTGTAAGGGGCGTGCATAAAGCGTACCAATGTGCCCACCGTCCCTGTCCTATTGTTTCTTTTATTTTTCTTATATGTATCCATGTATTCATAACTATGTTTTTACTTATACCTATTATCTTGTAAGCAATTGACAAACCAAATAAAATAAAATAAATAAATACTACTCTTTATTTAGTGAAATAAACAAGATGTTAAATGGAATCCCCAAGGATTTATAAAGAATATGTAAATGCATCTGTTCTTTTCTCAGCATCATCCTACAGTAGAGGTAGAAGAAAATCAAATACCTATTTTAATAAATATGAAAAGTAGACTATTATTTATAGGTAATGTTTATGATTTTAAACCTTGCTCTGCCTGGACTAAAGAGTTATTAAAACACTTTATAGGTCTATCAATATTATACTTCATACTTTACTCACTACATGCTTCAAAACAAAATCATTTGGATTAAGTAATTCCAAGATGAACATTCCATATTTCTAATCTCACTTCTTTCCAATTCTGAATATTCCTTACTCATATACCCCCACATCTTTTCCTAAATAATAAATTTGATATAAATATTAACAATTGTTTCAATAGATATGCCAGAACAAAGATAGAAAATTAAGAAATCAAGGTGCAAGCTTTTAGAATTCCAGTATTATAAAAACACCCATGCAATTGCCCCAGCCCCCATGTGCTTGTGCTTCACTAGGCCCCCTGGGTTTCCTCTCCAAACCGTCCCTCTCGTGCACCCCCTCCCTGCTCCTCCACTGCATCCCACACTCCCCTTTGCTCTCTACCCCACCTATCCTGCCACCCTAGGATTTGCAACTTCCTGCCACTTCCTGACTGACTTTGTTGTGGGAAGCCAACAGAAAGTTGTGTGATTTGTAATTGGGACGTTTATTTAATATTCCATTAAACACAACTCTTAATTAAATGATTTTCAAAACTGACTTAAAATAATTACTAATAACCAAGATACACATATATGTCTTCTTGCCAGCAACATGGAACAAGGGTATATAAACCTAGAATTATGCACGCCTTCGGTCCGATCTAAGTATAGTATATAAAATCATACATTGCAATGTCCTACCTGTGAATGAATACTTCAGCTTCAACCATAACAACATAAGAGCAAACAATAGATACAAACTCAAGGTTAATCACACCAAACTTGATTGCAGGAAATATGACTTCAGCAACAGAGTCATCAATGTCTGGAATACTCTACTTGACTCTGTGGTTTCTTCCCCAAACCCCCAAAACTTTAACCTTAAGACTTTCTACTATTGACCTCACCCCTTTCCTAAGAAGTCTGTAGGGGGCGTGCATAAGCGTACCAATGTGCCCACCGTCCCTGTCCTATTGTTTCTTTTATTTTTCTTATATGTATCCATGTATTCATAACTATGTTTTTACTTATACCTATTATCTTGTAAGCAATTGACAAACCAAATAAAATAAAATAAATAAATACTACTCTTTATTTAGTGAAATAAACAAGATGTTAAATGGAATCCCCAAGGATTTATAAAGAATATGTAAATGCATCTGTTCTTTTCTCAGCATCATCCTACAGTAGAGGTAGAAGAAAATCAAATACCTATTTTAATAAATATGAAAAGTAGACTATTATTTATAGGTAATGTTTATGATTTTAAACCTTGCTCTGCCTGGACTAAAAGAGTTATTAAAACACTTTATAGGTCTATCAATATTATACTTCATACTTTACTCACTACATGCTTCAAAACAAAATCATTTGGATTAAGTAATTCCAAGATGAACATTCCATATTTCTAATCTCACTTCTTTCCAATTCTGAATATTCCTTACTCATATACCCCCACATCTTTTCCCTAAATAATAAATTTGATATAAATATTAACAATTGTTTCAATAGATATGCCAGAACAAAGATAGAAAATTAAGAAATCAAGGTGCAAGCTTTTAGAATTCCAGTATTATAAAAACACCCATGCAATTGCCCCAGCCCCCATGTGCTTGTGCTTCACTAGGCCCCCTGGGTTTCCTCTCCAAACCGTCCCTCTCGTGCACCCCCTCCCTGCTCCTCCACTGCATCCCACACTCCCCTTTGCTCTCTACCCCACCTATCCTGCCACCCTAGGATTTGCAACTTCCTGCCACTTCCTGACTGACTTTGTTGTGGGAAGCCAACAGAAAGTTGTGTGATTTGCTTAATTGGGACGTTTATTTAATATTCCATTAAACACAACTCTTAATTAAATGATTTTCAAAACTGACTTAAAATAATTACTAATAACCAAGATACACATATATGTCTTCTTGCCAGCAACATGGAACAAGGGTATATAAACCTAGAATTATGCCGCCTTCGGTCCGATCTAAGTATAGTATATAAAATCATACATTGCAATGTCCTACCTGTGAATGAATACTTCAGCTTCAACCATAACAACATAAGAGCAAACAATAGATACAAACTCAAGGTTAATCACACCAAACTTGATTGCAGGAAATATGACTTCAGCAACAGAGTCATCAATGTCTGGAATACTCTACTTGACTCTGTGGTTTCTTCCCCAAACCCCCAAAACTTTAACCTTAAGACTTTCTACTATTGACCTCACCCCTTTCCTAAGAAGTCTGTAGGGGGCGTGCATAAGCGTACCAATGTGCCCACCGTCCCTGTCCTATTGTTTCTTTTATTTTTCTTATATGTATCCATGTATTCATAACTATGTTTTTACTTATACCTATTATCTTGTAAGCAATTGACAAACCAAATAAAATAAAATAAATAAATACTACTCTTTATTTAGTGAAATAAACAAGGACTTTGTTAATGGTATGCACTCACGGATTCTTCAAGACTTGTATCATATTCTATTGTACCTCTTCTCTAGTAAAGCTTTATTTCTAATTTTATTTTTTAAAGAATTTTATTAGTTTATCAAAATATAATTTACAAGGAAAAATAAAAATAATGTAGGGGAAGGAAAAGGGAAGAAGAAAAGCTGCGGAGTAAAAGGGGAAAGAAAAAGAAGAGCATTCACTTTATACAGCTTTTTTTCACAGTAAAATCAGTTAATAACAATGCAACCTCTACTTTTTACTTTTAATAATGTGTATTAGCTATGTCTATAAAAACAAACCCATCTAATCAAAATTAAAGTTTCATATTTTTTGCACCTCAAGCACAAAGTCTAGAAGAGATTTCCAAGTAGAGACAAAATTAGTTGTGTTCTCTTCTTTAATGAAAGCTGTCAACTTAACAATCTCTACAATTCCATCAGCTTTTGCAGTCAGTCATCTATTGTGGGAATTAAAGTATCTTTCCATTTTTGTGCAGAGCATTCTTGCTTTCTGTCAGCATATATAACATTGAAGTTCCATTTTTTTCAACTTCTTTGTCCATTAGGTCTAAAATAAAAGTGGTTTTACCACTTTAAGAATTTCCTGTAATAAGATATGAATCCTACTCCAATATTTATTTGCTTTGTCACAGATGGTTAAAAAGTTTCTTTAGATTTACCTTTACAACATACTTCTGAAGTACCCTTATGCATTTTTGACAATTTATCTTGTTAGATCCCAATGGTACATCATTTTATTTAAAAATTATTTTAAATTATAATTTAATGTTTTAAATCCTTCATTCACATGTTTTCCCCAGTGTTCAAGGATTATATTGTCAACATTTGCCATTGTTTAAATGGACTATCGGTTTTAAGTATTGGTAAAGTCTGAAACAGAAACAAGATCTTTGGTAAAACATTAATCTTAATTACAGACATTCTACCAGGGAGTAGGATTCAACTTTTGTAACAACTGGTTCTGTGGGCATGGCTTAATTTGTGGGTGTGGTTTGGTGGCCAGGTGGTCATGGCTTGGTGGTCATGTGCCTGGATGGGCATAGCTTGATGGCCATATGACTGGGTGGGCGTGGCCAGGTGGTCATGTGATTGGCAAACCAAATACAAGTGGTCCTCGCTTAATGGGCAGTTGCTTAGCCGGTTGCTGATCTCCCTAAAGCTACTTGACCTGTTTTTGGAGTTTTGACAGTCATGCACACACAGACACACAGTCTTCTAACCCTGCTATTCTTTGATTCTGTAAGGATCTTCTGCTGGAGCAGGGGTTTGACTATATGACCTCTGGGATCCCTTGCAGGCTAGCCCTAGATTGCTGTGCTGCTTCAAAGAGACTTCTGAAGCCAGGGTTTTATGTCCTTCCTTCCTCTCCTTTTTTTCTCTCTCCCTCCCTCCTTCCATGTATTTATCTATCCATCCATATATCTCATTCACTTTCTCCCCCCATCTTTCTTTCTCTCCCTTTTTCTTTTCTTTCTTTCTTTCTTTCTTTCTTTCTTTCTTTCTTTCTTTCTTTCTTTCTTTCTTTCCTTCCTTCCTTCCTTCCTTCCTTCCTTCTTTCCTTCTTTCTCTCTCTCTCTCTTGTCTCTTTCTTTCTCACACACACATACCCAGTCTGGGATGAACCAAATAATCCTGCAAGCTCCAGATAGCAGCAGGTGGAGGGAAAAGGAAGAAGGGGGGAGGCATGCAACGGTAGCAGCGCTGTGGAGCACCCCCCCAAGCCCTCCCAAAGCACGGTTCCTCTGTGGGTGGCGGCGGCAGCAGCAGCATCAAAAGAAAAGCAAGCAGGCAGAGGCACTGCGGCAATGGCGCTTCTTACGGTAGGCAGCTGCCTCCACCGCTTCCTTATGTTTTGCTCCTGGTAGAAGCGGCAGAGGGGGCAGCAAAATTAAAGGAAGTGGGCGGAGGTGGCAGAGATACTGCGGCAATGGTGCTTCTTACGGGAGGCTGCCACGTGGTAGGGAGAGCTGGGAGAGTACTGTGTGGCAGCTTAGCCAGCTGAGCTGAGCTGAGGGATGGGGGGGTTGTGTTCGCAGGCTTACCTGTGAGCAGACAGGAGCTGTTTCCCAAAGGGAAGGACCAGGGACTTGCAAGTTTTTTGCTCTACCTCAGCGAAAGGCAGGCAGCAATGGCTGGCCTAGCAGGCACATGCATGATAGGGACTGACTGGATAGGGAGCAGAGAAGCAGGCGGAGTGGGGCAGGACCAGCAAGAGGCCCAATTTACCAGTTCCCTGAACTACAGGGAACCGTAATAACCGTTTCTATAGAACTGGGCTGAACTGGTAAATCCCACCCCTGGATTCTACCCAATAAAATTAGTTACAATTTATCCCATCTTAATAAGTCTTTTGAAATATCACTCCACAGAGGCACACATATAATTTTATTTATAACATTTATATCTTGCTTTTTCATCATTAAAACAAAGCTGAAGGTCTGTACTGTCATCAAAATTCATTATTTATCAATCTGTATTGCCATATTAAACATTTCTTGCAGTATAGGTAAGTATTAACATCATGTTCTTTGCTTTAGAAGATTACCAGTTTCACCTGTTTTGCAAAAACAAACTCCAAAAATCACTTGAGAAACAACTTAATTCAAATCAATATCAAAATCAATTTTTATAATTTTAAAATAGATATTAATATTCTACCAAATACTTATGCTATTTTCCAATGCAACCTTAATTAACCTTCTTCAAAGTATGTGTGAATATCAATTGTCCTCTTATGCATATACTGTCTGCACAGGGTACTAATGGTAAAATGTTATGAAGGAAAGGTTTGAAACCCCTGGTGAAACCTGAAGAGTTATTAACCTAAGAATATTACCATATGACATTCTAAATACAGGTTTACCATGCTAATTAGAATCAGTTAGCAGCTTTTCATATCATTCAGAGAAAAATTGACATGCTGAAACTTTCCCAAAGTACAGAAATGCAGAATAATTTCCTAGAATTATGAAAAAGCTCATGCATGAAAGGTGATTAGTATGTTTCTCTGATATCAATTATATGAGTTTTCTTAGCTCTTAAAAATATCCTCTATCAGCAGCCTTCATCTGCAAATAAGAAAAGCAAAAATATGCATATAAATGGAATAAGCACAAAATAGATTCTATTTTTTTTAACTCATATTTATAATCCATTTCAGTTGCAACTGATGCTTTCTGCTACATGCCCAAGGATCTAAAGCAATACAATATTTAATAATTTAAAAGGATTAATCATCATTAACGTTACTGGGTGAGGAAACTCTCTCTAGTACAGATAAATAACAGGCTGCATTGGGGAGGTGGCCCTATGCATCTTAAGGCTTCCTTTAGAACCAAGTCCCAATGACTTTACTCAGTTTCAAAAACAATTGGAGCTACTCTGAGCTATATATTTATACTGAAGAGTCTTTTAAATAGAAAAGTGCATAAGTGGAAAACAACTATTGAACACTCTTGATTGTCCTTTGCTCTTATCTCTCCAACAGCTTTCAGCTTTTTTTCTAGCTTTGTTTTATTTTAGTGTGCTGTAATATAGGTATTACTGAAACTCCAAAATCTGGAATGGTTATCTTAAAATAAACTGTAGGTTCCTAATTAAGACAAATCTGCTTTCAGAGAATGTGGTCATTTTGGCACGCCACTGTCATCTCACTTATTAAAAATATTAACAAAATGCAGAAGAACAATAGCACAAAAGATATCCCTGAATAAAAATGCAGTAGGTAGTTTTGTACAACTCTAACCAGCCAGTTATAAGCCACTTTAACACAGCTAATATCCAAAGTAAGTATTTAATACCACTGAGTTAACAGCATTTACCATATCACTTTGGATATCATTTGTCATCACAATTTCAAAAATAGTGTCTTATGAATACCACTACATGAGATCCTACCAGAGTAAAAATTACATACTAGTATTTTTAATCCATTATATACACTCCAGACTATTATTACTCTAAGGTATTTAGGAAATAAATTGTCTCTTCCAGGTTATTTCATTAGGGCAAGTGATACCATGAGGAAATAGAAAACAATGCTCAAAAGTGACTCCAGGAGCAACTAAATTTAAAATTCTTGGAATGCAACTTTGTTTAACTGTCTTATAATATCAGTCATCCAGATAGTCCTTGACTTATGACCACATTTGGAATCAAAATTGTAAGTTGTAAGTTAATACTTAACAACTGTCTTGCTTAGCAATTAAAATTTTGGGATCAAATTTGTGCTAGTAAGTTGAGGTCTACCTATATGGGCCAGAACTGACCAACTTTACTCCTATATGTTGAAGCTATTTAAATGTATTTAATCGATTTAAATGTATTTAATCTATTTAAATTTCTAGCTACTACAAATTTATAGTTAGGGTTCTGATCAGCTTCTGCTTATAACCCAATCGTCAAGCTTTCAAGTAATATGTCCCTACAAGAGAAATCTGAGGCATCCATCTTTCTTTAAAGTCTGTTTATTAGGAACATATTAAATTGGCGAGCTCTTGGTATAATTCCGACTCTGGCCAGATCCCGGAATTACACCTAGTAAAAAGCAAAAGTTTGAGACTTCCCCCCAGAGCCACAATCTCTAATCAATTCTCAGTCCATCAGTTCGGTGACTCTAAACTCCACCTTCTTCCATCTGCAGGCATCTTCTCTGCTCCCACAGGAAAGAATGCCATCTTTCACACTAGAATAACATTCCCCCTTTATCACTATAACCTTCCCCTAAATATAGCTAAGAAAAGAACAGACAAAGGATAAAATAAAACATGGCTACACATGTCATCTTCAGGGTCGACACCAACTCTAAATCTGCACCAGATATCTGGTTTGCCCACTAGAGTTGGAGAGAAGGCTAGTATGAAGCAATAGGAGTAGGATGTTCATTTTTCTGAGTGTGTTGTACGTGTGCGTATGTGCATGTATTTGTAAGTCAAGTCTTGATTCTAAGTAGTTTTCTCAGCAACATTTTTTGGGAAGAACTTTTTCATTGTCTTCTTCCTTGGGAGAAGAGAGAGAGAGACTCGACCAAATCAGCCAGCTGGTTTCTATCTAAAACAGAATTAGGACTCAGAGACGCCTAATGTCCAACCCATGCTTTTGGTTTTTGGCTTATAAATCTACTTTATATGAATTATCCTAAATGTACATAATTGTTATCATTTTAATACATAGCACATTTAATTCAAAAGGAGACAACTATGAATTTAAGACAACCCCTCAAAACAGTAAATATTAAAAATATTGTATAATGCCCCTTTTCTCTCCTTTTCCATAAAGGTTCCTAACCCCAGGTGAAACTAATTTGGATACTTCCAGGGGTGGGATTCTACCGGTTCTGACTGGTTCTATAGAACCCCTTGTTAACTTTCTAAGCAGTTCGGAGAACCAGTAGTTAGAAGGAATCTCCTTTTGTTTTTTTTCCCCACCCTTACTACATTCTTGGCAATATGCCTAGACTTACTGTTTCCAAAGGTGGTTTTGTTTTCTTTCCTTAAAGGGGAAGAGTTGTTTTAAGCTTTTTACACTGCTGTTGGGAGGAAATACTCCCCTGGAAATACTTCTTCCTGGCTAGCTGGAAAGACTGACATTCAAACGTGAGTTTACATCCCCCTTCTGAGTTTTGATCTAAAACTAGTTTTTGGTGAAGTTTAATTCTGTGCTTGGTGATGTTTAATCCTGTGTTTATTGATGGGGTAAGTTTCCTTATTCAGCTTTGTTTGGAAGGATAAAGATTAATCTCTGTTCCTGATTGAGAAATCTGGCTAGTTCCTGTATCTATCTGTTCTGGTAATTAGTTTAACAAGCAACAGCTGTTGTGATTTAATTATTTGTATTGTGTTTGAATTTTTTTCCTGCCTCATGGTTTCTTTTTCTATCTGGGGAGGGGGCCTTCCTTCATTGCTTTAGTGGTATCTGGCACTGTCCTTTTGGAGTGTACTTCCAAGAGGCAGGATGCAAGCTTGCCACTGATTTTTTTTACTGCCTTTCTGGGGGGAGCATGTGACCTTTCCTTAAATCTGGAAGATTTCCTCAGGATATCTTGTGAGATGAGTCAGAGCAGCTGGTACCTTTAAGTAGTGCAAATAGATCTAAGGACTGCCTTTCCTGGGTGTGCTCTTTCTGAAGAGCTTAAATGACTTCTCTGCTAAAGAGTTTCACTTTATGAGCAAGAGTTGGCTGCTGAAAGTTATCATTGCATTTTAATTATTTTAATTCCTCAAGGTGCTCTGGCACCCTGCCTGATTTGTAACTCTGGTTTGCAGGTATTTTTAATCTAATGATTGGTTATTAAGGCACCTTTTGCAAGCAAAGAAGCTTTTTGTATTTTTGTACAGGTAATCCTTGACTTACAACAGTTCATTTAGTGACTATTCAGTTACAATGGCACTGAAAAAGTGACTTGTGACTGTTTTTCACACTTACGACCGTTGCATCCCCAGTGCCATGAGGCCAGGCGAGAAGCGCCCCTTGACGTGAGTGACGTCGAGCTGACCACACCCATCCAGTCACATGATCACCAAGCCACACCCACTAACTAAGCCATACCCACATAACCGATTGTTAAAAAATCTGAATCTCACCCCTGGATACTTCCTGTTGAATATGTATCCCCAAACATGACTGTGTGCGTGTTTGCGTGCATGCATGTATCTCTATTCAAAATATGACAAAAATGTGATCAACCTTGAATTATTAACTACTAATTAAAATTAATTCTGTGAAAATAAAAACCACCAATCTTTCCTTCCTCGCACCCGAAACAGAAAGCAAACAAGAAGAAAATAGGAGGACATAGTTCAAGGTAACTGGATATAAGAAGGTGGAGAGAAGGAGATAAAGGAAGGAAAAAAGGAAAATCCCCATTTAGGCATTGTGGAAAAGCAAACATCTCTAAAGCAGTCACTAATATTCAAAGTAATCTCTGAAAGTATCAATACTTTTCAGCAACCAGGTCTGTTGTCATTTGCTCCTCCAATTCTGTTAATACAGTAAGTTACGGTACTTCCTACTGGTTAAATATGGTAGATAACTGATTACAAGTGGCATCCTTGGATTACCATCTAAGATCTTTTGAGACTAATTCTGGGTGCAATTGGCATATACTTGTGTGAAAAAGAAAGTACACTCTGAGTTCTATGATTTCACATATATGGTGTAATGTTCATCTGAGGTAGTATTTACCTATTTTTAAGAACTGCTAACAACTGGATGGTTTTTACTATATTCTAATATGTAAAACTGTAGAACTCAAAGAGGGTGCACTCCCCCTGCCACATGGTTATGTTTCAATAGCAAACAATGAGAGGATGCTATCATCAGGTAATCTGAAGCATTCCTTAACTCCTACCTCAGGCAATCAAATTATGGAACTCAGGAAAATCATTGAGACCCAGCTTTTTCTAGGAAGCCTTCATGAATGAAATGTAGATGGCCATCCAGCAGTTGATGTTACCTTGAAAGTGTATTTTGCAAGGTATCAAGATTATTAGTGTTGACTGTTTATACGGTTATAACTTTTCTTACAACGGTACCGTGTTTCTCATATAAGGCCGTGTCTCATTTTTTTTTTGAGCCCCGAAAAAATGGCTAGGTTGTCTTTTCGGGGGTGACTTAATTCCCCCCCCTTGCATCTTTGGGCGGGTGGGTGCCGACGGCTTGGATGTTGACCTCAGCGTTGGTGGGGCACTTTGTATCGGGGTCAACGCAGGCAGCACCATATCTGAGTGTGCAACAACAGTACTTCCTAATGGCAAGCCCCCCCCACCATTCCCCCTATTTCGCATGTTTTAATATAGGCCTTAATTTGGGGGGAAGGGCTTAATTTCATTTCATGCCTATAAAACATGCTGGGACTTCCTATTGGGGGAGGCCGTATTGTTGGAGAAACAGGGTAGCATGTCTACCACTTAGAGTCAGCCACAATTTAAAAGTTACCAAACGTAGTAATTGATAAATAAAGTTACACAATCTGTATCATCTTTTTATAAGGAGTTTTGGAATGGAGTATTATGTGATCTGACATGTACTGGGCAGTGCAGTAATATATTTATAGTGTTTTAATTCAATTACATGCAAGACTGGACTTCTTGATGACTTTATGAATTTTTATTGGAATGTATGCATCCTCTACCTTTTTACATTGTTTTAAAAATCAGAACCATTTGATTAAATAGGATTATCCTAATGAGGCCAATTTTAAAAGGAATGCTTAATTACTGTATAACACAAGGTTTATTTGAGAAAAGCATAAGAGATGAATTAAACATTTAGTACCAGCAAAAAAAGAAAATTTAAAATATGAATCAATGAATCAAACAGATGTACCCATCATTTGTCTTTTGTATATACCCCAACAAAAGAAAATAGTTGTAGCTCAGGATTGAACTGTGAAGTTTTTGGTGCTGAGTTTGGTTATTAGCTTGTAGGTGCTTCATTACCTGACTAGGTAACATCATCAGTGTTGATATTACAGAATATGTTATATGTACCTGATTAATGTAGACTGTTCATTTCAGAAAAAAATGTAAAACTATGGCTTACTGAAATATTTAAAGCTAGTGACAGTGATTTTAAGCCAAGGTTAACAATGCACAATATTATATAAAGTCATCTAGTAGTGATTTAAGCAATGAACTATGGTTAAAGTATGGAACTGTGAAAAAAGGAAAGACCAACATATTACTGACTATTAAAAGAATGACAAACAGTGATGCAATTTAGAAGGACAGTATATTTACGACTTTTAATTTCCAGTTTGAATTCATATAAAACTTGTTTCTACTTAATGGTTTATAGATCTTTGCTTTTATGCCACATTTTAACAAGTAGAAACATGCCTTGCAAAGTCTTTGAGTACATAATTTATTTTCTCAAGCCTGAAGTGCATTTCTCAACTGAATCTATCTATACTTCTGACTAATATATGTTTTGTTTCTTGGCTAATGAAACACAGTGCTTTTCATGATTTGCACACAATAAGATTACTTAAAGATTGGGTGTTGTCCTACCTGTCTTTTCCTGAAGTTGATGGAAGAATAGAAGGAAAAAATGTGCTTCTAGTTCAGTGTGTGTGTGTGTGTATAAAAACTTGAGAAATTCTTATCCTTTTCCATTTATTGGATTGATAAGACTATTTTAAATAAGAAGCTTTCATTTCATCTGACTTTATTTTTTTGCTAGTTAAAAATTAACATAGAATAATTTAAAATTTTAAGCAGGTTTTTCATATTGTTCCTGTTTTTTATTTCTCTTGTTACAAAAGCAGAGAAAAATCAGGATAGCTCATATGTTCTAAAAGTATTCAAAATATCACTGCCATTGGTTTGCTATTGTTCCCTTACTATTTGCATGTAAAACAATAAAAAGGAAGAAATTTGAAACAACTACTATTTGAATTTGTTGCAAACACCCAGAAGACCAAATGGAACAAGCAAATAAATGACAATTTCGTTTCTATGGACTATGAATTATTAAGCAATAAAGAGAGAATTCTTATAGAGCACTTATACTGCTGAAAATAAATTTTTCACAATGTAATGAATTCTTAGTACATATCAAAATCCATATTGTGACATCAAAATTACATTATAAATATCAAATATCAGACTAACTATTTCTAACTGGATGATAATTCTTGGTGTAACAAATATGATACAGGAACTGGAATGAATCAGAATAATAATGAAATTAAAGAATGAACTCTTATGAGAGGGATAAAGCTGAGCAGAATAGGTGTTGGCTTACCTGAACACAGTTTCTCAGTATGCCTTGGGAGAATCCACACATATGGATTGAATCTGCCTTTCTGCCCAGAGACTGGGTCATCAATATTTGCCATGCCTCTTCCTGCCTGGACAGAAAGTCCCTAGGCCCCAGTCACGAAGAAGGCGCAGCCACCTGATGATCTTTGTGGCATTGGCTCTGTCTCCCACCTGGACACTGAACCAGACAGTTGCCAGGGTGGGAGTGGATTCTCCCAAGGTATGCTGAAACTGCGTTCAGGTAGGCCAACTCCTGTTCTCCAGCATGCCTATGCAAGAATCCACACATATGGGACATACCAAAGCTGGCAGTTCCTATGGGTGGGAAGAAGTCTGGTCCTGTGAACCCCGTCTGTACTTTTTGTAGCACTCTTCTGATGAAGGCCGCCTCTGCTGAGGCATATGTGTCCCATTTGTAGTGCCTTACAAAAGGCGACGGGGAGGACCATGTCACCGTCCTGCAGATGTCCTCAAGTGAGGCTTGCGTTGCCCAGGCAGCTGTGGTAGCTGCACTTCTTGTTGAATGGGCGGTTACTCGTTTGGGTACAGGAAGAACCTGAGTCTCATAGGCCTTGGCTATACAAATCCTAATCCAACAGCCTATGGTGGATGATGAGACTTTGGTACCCATGGAAAACAGTTGAAATGAGACAAACAGGGCTTCAGTTTTGCGGTATGTTGATTTTCTTTTGATATATCTGCGGAATGCCATCCTTACATACAGCTTGTGCCATATTATGAGATATGCTTCATATCATGAGATGGAGGAGGGCAGAAGTTAGGTAGGATGATTTCCTGAGCCCTATGGAAGTGGGAGTTGATCTTAGGGATGAAGGAGGAGTCCAGGTGCAGAACTACTCTGTTTGTATGGAAGGTGCAGAGGTCTTCTCTGATGGAAAGAGCTGCCACTCCAATATGTTCCTGGCTGAGGTGATGGCCACTAAGAAGGCGACTTTGATTGTTAAGTAGCGCAGACTTATACATTATAGAGGTTCAAACGGTACCAGAGTGAGAGCTTGCAGGACTGTAGACTGGTCCCAGGAAGGGTACCTATGAATTACTGGTGGTTTGAGATTGACAGTTCCCTTGATGAAGGTGCGAACAACCAGATGGTGGGCTAGGGAGTCCCGCCTTCCATAGTGCAGCACCGTGGACAGGGCTGCTCCCTGTTTGCGGATTGTACTAGGAGAGAAACCGTTGTCGAGTCCATCCTGCAAAAAATCCAGGATCTGTGGAATAGAAGCTGCAGTGGGATTCATGCCCTTTTTGGTACACCAATGACAGAACACTTTCCAGGTAGTGTTATACATTCTGCTCGTGGAAGGTCTCCTAGAAGTTTGTATTGTCTTGATCACCTTTCTTGAAAAGTTATCCTTCCTCAGGATCCTCCTCTCAAGTGCCAGGCAGTCAGTTGGAGCCACTGAGTCTCTGGGTGTTCCAAGACCTCCTGGCTGAGAGAGATCCGATCCTGAGGAATCCTCCAAGGACGGGACACTGACAAACTCACTAGGTCCACATACCAGGACCTTCTGGACCAATGGGTAGCGATGAGAAGTATTTCTGCCTGTTCTAGTAGCACTTTCTCTATTACCCCCGGGATGAGGGAAAGAGGAGGGAAGGCATATAGTAGGCCCTTGGGCCAGCAGCTACAAAGTGTGTTGACCCCTTCTGTGCCCGGTGTTGGAAATCTGGAGAAGAATCGGGGAAGCTGGGCATTTGTCGGCGTGGCAAACAGGTCGAGTACTGGCCTCTCGAATTTCTGAGACATTTCCTGGAAGAGATCCGGATGGAAATGCCACTTGAAGTTGTCCATCCTGGTTCTGCTCAGGTAATCTGCCTATGCGTTTGATGTCCCCAATATGTGCTCTGCCTTAGTGGACAATAGGTGAACCTCTGCCCAGATTCCAAGTTTTTCTGCTTCAGTCATGAGGGATCTGGAATGCGTCCCTCCTTGACGACTGACATGTGCTTTGGCCACCACATTGTCCATCAGGATCAATACATGTTGGCCAGAGACTGTGCTTTGGAAGTGTTTGAGAGCTAAAGGAATGGCTCGGAGTTCTAAGAAGTTTATACTGTGTTGTAGGTCCGCTGGGGACAATTGTCCCTGTGCTACTTGGGACTGTAGATGGGCTCCCCATCTGAATAGAGTTGCATCTGAGGCAACTGTCATGTGTTTGGGTTTCTTGATAGGCACCCTTTGGTGATAACTGGGGAAACCTACCACCTGAGGGACCTGAACTTTATCCGAACTTTGACACTGAAAGTGCTGGTACCTTCCCTCTTGGAATGGCAGGAGGAACCACTGGAGGGGTCTGGTATGTAATCAGGCCCAGGGCACTATCGCTATGCATGAAATAATTTTCCCCAGGAATTGGGAAAGCACCACCAGAGGAGCCGCGCTCTCTGCTCTGATCTGGTTGACCAGGGACTTGATGCTGTCCTGGCACTCCTGGGACAAGTAAGCCTCGCACAGGGTGGTATCTATCAATGTGTCTAAATGTAGTAGGCGGGTGGATGGAACTAGCTGGCTTTTCTGGAAGTTGATGGAGAATCTGTGTTCCTGTAGAACAAGGATTGTGGAGCCCAGATCTGACTGAGCTTGTTGGATGGAACTGGACTGAATGAGAATGTTGTCCAGGTAGCACTGGACATGCACTGGGATTGTTCTGAGGTGCGCTGCCAGTGTTGCCAGCACTTTTGTGAAGGTTCTGGGGACCGATGATAGGCCGAATGGCAGAGCCCTGTATTGAGTGGTTTCCTGCATATTAGAACCTGAGAAATCTCTGATGGGAGGAGAAAATGGGAATGTGGAGGTAGGTCTCCATCAAATCGATGGATGTCAGGAGATCATACACCCCCATATGCCTTCCCATATTATATTGACTGCAGAGATTGCATCTTGAATCTCTTGCACTCTATGTGATCATTCAGCTTTTTTAGATCCTGAATTGCTCTCCACCCCTTCGAGGCCTTCGGAATTACAAATAGGATGGAGTAAAACCTGTGCCCCCTCTGATCCTCCAGCAGTGGCTCAATGGCCTGGATGTCCAACAAGTGTTGAACTGCCTTGTTCATGAGCTCTTTCTTCAAGAGGTATTTGGAGGTTGGGCAACAGGTGAAGGTCCTTGGAGGCGTGGAGAGAAAATCCAGAGTGAGGCCAAATTGCATGATCTTCAGGACCCAAGAATCAGATGTGATAGTCTCCCATCAGTCTGCAAAAAGGTCCAGCTGGCCACTGATGGGAGGAGAGTTCTGGTGACATTTGGATTGACAAAAGGGATGACCTCCCACTCCATGAAAGGGCCACTTGGATTGGAACTGTTGCCTAGTTCTATCTCGAAACCCTGATCTATCTGGAGGTCAAACTGATCTGGGCTGGTATGATCTTTGGAATTGCAAGAATTCCTGACCTGTGTCTGAGGAATGAAAGGGCTGCCTGCGAGTATAGGGAGAAGTTCTTCTATCTGCCCTCCTGGTAAGAGAGGAAAATACCTTACGTTTATCCTTGTTTTTGACCAGGAATGGATTCAAGGCATCTCCAAAGAGGGATGCCCCCGCATATGGAGCTGAAGCCACTTTCTATTTAGTTCTGGCATCTGTCTGCCAATGTCGCAGCCAAAGCAAATGACTAGAAGTAACATTGGAGGCAAGTGCCCTGGAGGAAAATTGGGCTACATGCAGGGAAGAGTTGGCTGCCAACTCGGCGGCTGTAACCAATTTATTGATGTCCTGATGCATTCTGATTTCCTCTGAGGGAATCCTGGTCTGTAATTGGCGAAGCCAGAGGAGGGATGTCCTGGTGAAGAAGGAAGTGGCTGCTGCTGCTTTGACCGCCCATGCATTGGCCTGGTGCAGCCTATGGAAATTTTGTTCCACCTTCTTGTCCTCTGTCTTAAGGGCCTCTGCTATGTCTCCGGAGACCGCAGAGGGGAAAACCAAGGACGTCAATGGCTCATCCAGAGGAGGCAATTGTAGTGACTTTGTAAGAAGGTGAGCCATATTGAAAACATTTTTATCGTTAACCCTCAGTGTGGGAAATGAACCTGGCTGCATCCTTTGTCTCTGGACTACATCCAGAAATAATTTGGGGCAAAGAATTTCCTGCTGTAGGACTGTGGGTTCAGAAAAACCCCTATTAGGGCCCTGATTGTCAGGTGAAACAGCTGGACCACTAGGCTGAGGATCAATTTGGGCCGTGGTCCTAGCCTTGTGGAGGAGGAATTTGAAGAGGGATAAATAGGCCAGTGATGCCCTACTCTTGTTGGATTGGGCCAGTGAAGCAGCCTTCTGGTGTCTAAGGGATTCCATAGGGGATTGGTATTGCAGAGATTGCAAGGGAGGATCAGATCCTAGGGAAGAGGTATGGCTCCTCCCCTTCAGGGTGGAGCCCACACCCTGAGAAATGGCCTGAGAGATGAGGACCTTGATCTCATCTGGTAATTCTGGTCCCAATTTATCTGCTGAGCGAAGCCCTGCTGCAGTGGGAGTAAATGTGGCCTCTGGAACCCTAGTTCTGTCTCTGACCTGTAAATCTGCAGGGCTAGGGATCATGCAATCAAAGGGAAATCTTTCAATTTGGATTTCCTCTGCAGAGGGAATTTACCCTGCTCTCTATTTCCCTCTGGTGACCATGCTTCATGAGCTGCAGGCAAGTCTTGCACTAATGGCTGCTGAGGGTAGAAACAACCAGGCTCTGGCTGGGGGGAGGGGAAATACCTCTCCTCTTTTACTTGCTTCTGAGCTCTGGAGAATTGCTTTTCAAGCACCCTCTGCCTTCTTTCTTCTGCTCTGGTAGGCTTCCTTGAATAGACAGCTTTTGCTTTTATCTTGTTTGCTGCATCTTTACTTGCATATCTGACCTTCTTGGGGCTCTGCTTGGACTGATTAGCACGTTTGGGCTCCATGCTGGTTGCAGAGTGATCAGCCATTGTGCTTCCTGCCCAGATAATGTGCTAGGAGGAGAGCTGAGTGCTCCATCCTCCAAATCCTCTCCTTTAGGCAGCTCTTCAGTCCTTGGGCTCTGGCAGTGGTGGCACTACCATTTTACTGGGGTAGCCTGCACAACTCGCCACATGGTCTACAAGGAAAATGGTGGCCAGAGGCCCCCCAAAATCAGCTGTTTGGTGCTACAAGGAAAACAGCCACCCCAGAGTTACCTGGTTGAGCCTGGGCGCACAAACAGTGCACCGAAGTTAATCGCGGCTGTAGCTGTAGCACCCCCCGGGGTGTGAATTAACAATCAAGCTCTTTCCTGTTTGCCTGGGCTGTTAGGACTTAATTGGTAGTTCAGGGGAATCCGTGTGATAACGGAAGTAAGAGCAGAGTGTAAATTTCCAATTGCTGCCTGCCTTCAGTTTTTTTAAAATCTTTGCAAACCTTTGGAGAATCTACACCTTGAAGAATGCTGCTTTTCCTACTTATCACTGGAGCCAACCTTTTCCACGTCTCTACTGGGCCAAGACTGAGTCGTGACTGGGGCCTGGGGAATTCCTGGCCTGACAGGAAGAGGCGTGGCAAAGATTGATGACTCAGTCTCTGGGCAGAAAGGCAGATTCAACCCATATGTGTGGATTCTCCCATAGGTATGCTGGAGAAAAATAACTTTTTCTACACATTAAGCAGGGCAAAAAAGATAAAAACATTTTTATAGGCACAATGCTGACAGAAAAATCTTTCATGATGAATAGCTGAATACGTTTCATAGAATATGGAAAGCCAGCATATTATTCCAAATGCATGTTTCTCTGTTTATGGAAAATATATTTTACAATCAAAATAAAATTTAAAACAAATTGATACAAAGCACTCAGGCTCAATTATCTCTTTTTCCTGGTCAGCCTTTTACTTTAACTGTATAATTTGGGCAATTCCTGGCTTTGTATAGCAAAATTTGTCTGTACACAGAAAATTCTGGTATATATTTAAGTACTTGTTGATTGTAGCCTATTGACACTTCAGAGCTGCCATATCAAAAGACAGGAGTACACATAGTCTGACTGTTGGGTCACAAGCTAAATGGACAAAAACACTTGCTTACACTGACTCATATGTGAACCAAGCAATTTGTATTTTACACTAGGAATACTGAAAAAAATTACTAATACTCAGGATTGCTTTTTCTTCACAAAAGTGCTAACTGTAGCTAATTCCTTTAGTTTCCTTTAATAATCATGGGAGTCCTATCTCCCTATGGCCAAGTACATGCAATTAAAAGCTATAAGAAAATGCACTGGGGGACGAGAAAATAACAGCACAAATTAGCTAAAAGGCAAAAAGAGGAAAGCAGAGGAGAAAGCTCATTATATTTTCTGAAAAACCAGACAAAAGACACAAAAAGACAAATATTAGAAAGCATTGGTAGATAACTGAATTATAAATTCTAATGGTTCAGCATTATATATGCCATGAAGTCTATTTATTTATTAGTTTTTTAAATCCTTTATTATTTAGAAATAACTCAAAGCAGTGAACATATATAATATGCCTTTCTCCTATTTTTCCCACAACAAGGAAGTGAGCTGGACCAAGAGAGAATGACTAGTCCAAAGTCCCTGCTTTCATAACTAAGGTGGGAATAGAAGTCAGTCGCCTAATTTCTAGGCCAGCACCTTAACCACTATTACCAGGTATGCCAAGCAGCATAGATTTTGACTTCAATATGCATCTACAAAATTAAAAATATAGCAGAAACCAATCATTTTGCATTTGAGGCTAAAAAAAACCTAAGTTTACTCATAGCAATGACATACTGGGTGACTCTGATATAGTTTAGGCTGGTTTTGGATTACATATTTTATTTAACATATGAATAAAATACTATTTCTGAGTTGAACAGAAATATTTTTCTTTCTATCTGCAGTTTAACATTATTTCTTTAGCTGCAACTAATACTGATAAAAATAGAAATAGGTTGTTTCTATGTATACTAGGACTGTCTTAAAATACAGGTTTTATTCCAGAAAGGTGCTCTGGAGCGTGAACGCAGCACATGTCCACAACTCTTTACAGCAATGTGGATACTCTCATATGCAAACTTTTGTGCTGTCATGTGATCATAGCAGAGAATGCAGATACTTTTAAAAGTGATGATACAGATATAATATTTATACTACCAAGTGATATAAAACACCTTTGTGGAACCAAAACCATAGCATCACAAAATTGTGTATGTTTATTACATATATGTTCAAAATCTGCTAAAACCATCAAATCAAGTCAAATCAATCTTTATTATAATTATAGTTCATCAATTAAAAAAATCAACTAACTTGATCATCTGCTCATAACAGTACTTGCTACTGCTGAAATAATCCTAATTCTATCACAAATATATTATTACTTTTGGGACTTATTTCCGATGATACACAACATACACACAAACCTAACATTTTGTGTGAGACACCACAAGTAACTATTAATGCCACCAAAACCATAGTGTTGTATTGTGTTCAAGCAAGTAATCTCAGTATGACATACACATTTAGGATTCCACAGCAGATATAATTTCTTATATTAAAGATTACTGACATGATGTACAATATGGTTACAATCAATTTGAATGTTATCTGAAATGAATGTGTATTAAGGCCAATTTTTAGTTTCTAAACTGTCCTTTTTCTGTGATATTTTTTAACATACCACAATTTTCCTTTTTAAAAAGTATTAAATGGGGAATACTTTTACAAACTATGAGAGATGGAAAACAATCAAGTGACTAATCAACAGCAAGAACAAGGAGAAAGAAGTGTTAGCCAAGAAATCTGAACCACAATAATCACACTCAGCAAAGTACAGATGATTTAATGCTGACCAGAGAAATTTGAGAAACTGCCAGGTTTCATTCAAAGCTTGTAATTAATTTTGATTACAAAGTAAAACTTTAAATGAAATACCTAAATGACAAAGTGCATGATGTCAAACTATCACTCAATCATCTCCTTTCCCAGAACATTTTTTCCTCTTTTTGCTAATTTTTGATAGGATGCCTGTTTATTTCACTGGTGTGTTTACAAGTTTATGCCTTCAGAGTTTCCTCTGAACCTAATGAGCACTTCTATCTATAAATCAATCTTCCCCCACCTGGGACTTTATAGATGTGTCAGGATCACAATTTCCAACAATACATATGGAAGATATAAAATACCTTCTGGTGTGAAATTATTTCCGTGTACATATTAGAAAAAAAAGATCACAGATCCAGAACTGATCATTTGAATATTATTTTAAACTTATCCAGCAGATATTCTCTGGTAATGTTATTTATTTTAATTGGCAGACTAGAAAAGGTAAAATGACACAAGGCCTGATCTATGCAACTTTACTTGGGAATAGTTGGATTAACTCCTACAAACACATAACTTTAACACTGGTCATAAAACAACATCAAGCATTCAGAAACTTGACTGGAAACAAAATATACAGCTGCAGTAACTAAAATAAACAGTTCACTTCTTATCATCAAGAAAAGACCATCTCATGCCAGGACTTATACTTTTGAGTAAGTAAAGCAAAATGCCTGAGTGTACTTTAATATAGCCAGTTGGTCATGAGACTTCTTGCAGAATATTTGTTTTATAGTCTTAAATTAAAATAAAACGCCATCAGCTTGATTTCGTCTGGGATCTCCATCCTTCTTACCTACTGCAGAATGGAATGCTTGCTGTGTGGAAAACGGTACACGGGGGAGGGGGGGGAGGGAATTCCTTGCAGCAGAGTGCTAAACGGAGAAGAGGGCAAATCTCCGTGCAGTTGCAACACCCTTCTAACGCTTAACCCTTGCAACTCTTATTTCAGATCACTTCTGGAGTAGCCCTACATGTCGTGATAACGTACATACACATCCGTTAATTTTTAACGCCAAAGCGGATGCCAAAAAGGAGATAACTGTTCTGAAAACAAAATCCAAGCAGCGTGAAAAAGGACATAAAAGCTTCTTACCTCGCTTAGCTCTGCAGAGTCATTTCCATATTTCATGGCAACTCCAGAATTCATGATTAGACTTTCACCGGGGCTTGACCGCTGTCTATAGATGTTCAGGTTTTAAAAAGCTCCAGAAAATTCAATACCCCCTTCGCATCTGAGCTTTTTCCGTCTTGCACTTTTTGCACTAGACAGCCATTTTCGCTGAACATTTAGACCCCTAGAAATTGATAATGCACAGAGTCTGTCTAAACAGAGACAAAAAGAAATCTGCCTGCCGTTTCACAAACAATTCGTTGCTGCAAGACACTCATTAAAAATATTGCAGAGCTCTCCGCCAGACGGAGCGCAAGCAGGATGTAAAAAATCTTCTGGCTGCTAAAATAGTCGCGGTTCAGTTTCGTGCCTTCATTCTTTTCCTGCTTCAGCTAGCTTGGAAAGAAAGGCAGTTCAATGCACTTGGAAATTGTTTATGGATCTTCAAACCCACTCGCAGATCCTACCCAGAGATGGAAGACAGAACAGGGCGCAGACGTACCGTGCTGCTCCCGCTAAAGTTTCCCCTTCAAGGGAGCCTGGAGTTGTAAGTGGTTTATGATCAAATACAGCTGTCTAGCTGCTGGCTACGGGGTGCCTGGAAGAGGCGGTACCAAATGGACGAGGGGTGGGAGGGAAGGAAGCAGAACACATGCTCCGGAGAGCTCACTTTAGAACTGCACGCATCCTTCCAGAGTTTTGTATGCTCTGTGCACCCAAAAACCACTGTGTTCCAAAGTTCAAAGCAACTAAAAAAAAAAGAAAAAAATCCCTAAAGTAGGTAACTTTGATGACTGACTTTCTCTTTGTTACATCGAATAAAGCTAATGAAAACTTTACAGGCATTTGGGGCGTGTTTAAATTGATACTTCATTTTTATGCAGGATAACATGACATAAAAGTTGCTAAACCAAAAAACTGAAAGCTTCAAATTGGAATAATGGAAAATATGGAAGAATGATTATTAATTCAAGAGTTGAATTCCTATGAAAAAAATTGCCTAGTTTTCAAAACTTAAAGATGATCTTATTTAATTTCTGGTTCTTTTACTTTACTTTTAAAGGCTTGACTTAAGTTTGTTCTTAGGAAAAAGGTGGCTTTCTTTGCCTTGACCAAACCTTTTCACAACAGTAACTTCGCATACCACTTTTATTTTTTCAGTGCAATTGAAAATTAAAAACATATTTCTAAAATGCTTTAAGTTTTAAAATGTAGGGAGAAAACCAATAATAAAACAGTGAAGTGTTAGAATTCATGAACTGTCATTGTACAAATCAGAATTTTTATATAAATCTCCCTATTTTCTTAACAGAAATTCAGAAAATCTTTTTTGAAGAGGGAAAGTACCAAAAGGATAAAAAAGCAAATTTGAGCAATCAAAAGAAAAAAAAAACAATTACTAGATCTTTTAGTTTTAATAAATAGAGCTGTTTATCTTTAGGCAGTTGTCAAGGATCAACAGCTACAAAATATATCAGCATCATACTGTATATACTTAGTTTTAAAAGGAGATAATGACCCACACCCATCTCCTGCTTAATATCACAGTTCAAAAAGTATAAACCTGGGTGTGTCCCTAATTCTTGCTGTGATTTAATAAATAAGAGTGCAACCAACGCTGAAAAGTGCTGCATTGTGTTTTCTTCTTGAACAAATAAAGTACACAATTTAATTTCCTGCATACTGTCACAGGTTTCTTTTTTAAAAACCCAGCAAAAACAAATTAATATGAAAATAATAGCTTTATCTTATCTGCTAAAGTGTTTCTAACTTTGTTACTGGAAGGGCTATTGTTGATCAAAAATTGCTCTTAGGTATCAATTCCCTTAAAATACTTAGTATCTTTTGTATATAACTAAGAAGAAAACCCCCCAAATTATATGGCAGTCTTTAAGATTTATTTAATTAGTTTTCAGTCTGATATCACATGTAATTATTTCTTAGTTATATAACATTGAGAATGAATATTGAACTATCACCCTAATGAAACCCTGCTGATATAGAACTCCTGTGCACATCTTTAATGTTTATTTCCCCATCTCTTAACCGAATAATTTATTCCATTTTATAAACAGCTCTAGCCCTACCTTTTTGAACAGTTATTACCTATACTTCCTTGTGAAAAATAAACATTAACTTTCAAACACCTAAGGCACCTCTTGCTATTGATATTATCCAGGGATAGGATTCAAATTTCTTAACAATCGGTTCTGTGGATGCCTAATTTGCGGGTGTGGTTTGGTAGTCATGTGACTGAGCGTGGCTTGCTGACTTGGTGGTCATGTGAATGGCTGGGCATGGCTTGAATGTAAATATTATAAATATTTATGTAAATATTAAATTTTTTATTTAAAAAAGAGCAACTTTTACCCAAAATCAGGTAAAGCAGGCAGGCAGATTGAGTTGCTCACAGAATCAGATTCATTCAGAGATCTATCTTTCTGCAATCGGCTATCTGAGTCTGTCACATAAAATTTGTTTGTGAGCAAGCTCATAAAATTTGCTAGCAAGCAAACTCACAAAATTAACTCACAACACACCATGTATGTAAATATTGAGTTTTTTTATAAAAAAAATAGCAACTTTTACCCAAAATCAGACAGAGCAGGCAGGCAGATTGAGTTGCTCACAGAATCACAGATTCACTTAGAGATCTGCCATCTGCTACCTGAGTCTATACTGAATAATAGAAGCTTCAGGCTCAGCTCTGCTTTTAGGTTAGCGAGAAAGCAAGAAATCCAATGATTTCCATATATATGTATATGTATATCTCCTGGCATACCAGAACAGTTGATGGTCGGGAAAAAAAAGGAAAAATAGCAACTTAGCAGGCAAGTTTGATGCCGCACATGCCAGGTAAGGAGTGGGCGGGGCAGAGCCAGCCAGTATCGCAATTTGCTGGTTCTCTGGCAGGTAAAACCCCACCCCTAGTGAGAGTGCTTTTTGCGTACGCATGGACCATTTTCTAAAAACCTCAGCTGTGCCGCTCAGACAGCTGACAAGCGCTGCGTGAGGGTACGCAGCATTTGAAACTCTTCTTTCCTGCTTTTTCAACCTCAGCTGTGCCGTGCAAAGCAGCTGAGGTTGAAAAAGCAGGAAATAAAGGACAGCCAAGAGCCCGGGCAGGCGGATGGACCAAACAGATCAGCAGACACCGAACCAGTTTGGTATCTGTTGCTCTTCAGAGCTACCAATTCTATAGAACCGGGGCAAACTGGTAGCATCCCACCCCTGGTGCTTTCTTTTGCCACAGTCATTCTACTTCTATTTGCAGGTCTTTGAAATCTGTGATTTTCTCCAGTTCTCTCACTGGTAATATAGTTGTTGAGGAAGTCAAAATTTACCCAGTGCGCATATACAAGATACCTACTTTGTTTGACTATACTGCAAATGTCTCCTCAACTTCCTCTACCATTTATAATTTCCCCTATTTTGCTCAGCCTATGTTGTTATCTTTTTAAGATAAATAGTAAGGAAACACAATTGAAAGAAAATATAATTTTTATTCCCTTTTGTAGAAATAAATGCATATTTCCTATTCCTTAATTTTCTATGGTATGTATGTTATTAATCGCCTCTTGCCTGGCTATTTTTTCAGCTTTATAGCATATATATATATATATGTGTGTGTGTGTGTGTGTGTGAAGTATAGATATTGATATATATATATATATATATACACACATGCACACACACATATACATTTACACACGTATACGTATACATACACACACACACACACACACATATATGTATATGTATCAGACCCATAGTCAGCTCCAGAGGAGCACCACTACAAAACCTAGCTAAACACTTAGCAAAGCAGCTACAGCCCCATGCTGAAGCAGCAGCTTCACATGTACAAAACTCATAACACTTCTTGGAAATGATCAAAGATCTACACGTGGAACAAGAAGATCTGCTTGTAAGTTTCGACGTGGTTTCACTATTCACTCAAGTCCCGATAAAAGAAACTCTTGAAATCATCATAAATAAATACCAACCAGCTAAACACCTCATGGAACTAGCAGAACACTGCTTAACCAACAAATATTTCATATACAAAGGACAAAGATACAAGCAAATTGAAGGAGCCCCTATGGGATCACCACTGTCAGCCATCATTGCAAACCTGTTCATGGAAGAATTCAAATCCAGATCCCTAGCTAATGCCACCCACAAACCCAAACTATGGTTAAGATACATCGATGACACATTTGTCATTTGGCCCCATGGAAAAGAAAACCTAAACAATTTCCTAACACACCTAAACAGCACACACCCCAAAATCAAGTTCACCACGGAAACAGAAACAAACAAACAACTACCATTCCTAGATGTACTAATCTACAAAAAAACAGATGGCACACTAAGACACACCATATACCAGAAGAAAACACACACCAACCGCTACCTCAACACCCAATCCCACCACCACCCAGCACAGATAAACTCCATGGCCAAAACACTAATCGCCAGAACCGAATGCCTGGCAGACAAGACACACATAAAGACTGAACTATGCACCCTGACCAAAGTACTGACAGCTAACGGCTTCAACAAAAGCAAAATCACCAGCTTGATCCACAAAAACACACTGAGACATAATGGATACCTAGAAGATGAACAGACCTATGGAACAGCTGTCCTGCCCTACATAAGAGGTACTACAGACAAAATCAGTAAGATACTACACAGGCATCACATCAAGACTGCCTTCAAAACAGACAGAAAAATAGCAGCCAACCTAAGAAACCCCAAAGATAAAATTGACCTGGAAAACCAAGGCATATATGAAGTCCCCTGTGCATCATGCCCTGCCACATACATTGGACAGACCAATAGAAGAATAAGTACCTGCCTGGATGAACACAAAAATGCAGTAAAAAAGGTGGAACACACTTCCTCACTAGTCCAACACATGAAAGCAACAGGTCATAGCATCAACTTCAATGGCACCAAAACCCTAGCCACTATAGAAAACCCCAGCCACAGAATTATCAGAGAAGCCATAGAGATTGAAAAAAGACCTGAAAGCATGAATAGAAGAGATGACTCCACCAGACTGTCAATTATTTGGAAGCCTGCACTCACAAACAAAAAAACTCCACACCACAAGCCAGGCAAACACCTGGGCACTAACAGATCCCCCCTGATACCTCCAGTTCAAACACACCCCAACCAGGCACCCAGATGAAACCCAGCTTCCTAATAAATGATAGCCGTCCATTTACTTGGAGCCAAGCTGCACTAAAAGCCTCCAATACAGGAACACAATGTTGCCAGCCAATCAAGACAAAAAAAGCCACAAAACAGACAGAAGATATTAGAAACATCATTCAAGCAGAACACAGCAAACTTCAAGACCAATAAACACAGACCAAGACTCCCAACCAACAGAATGAAGAAAAAACCATTCTGGCACAGCAGTTTGGCTGTGTTCTGATTGGTTGGGGGTTTGGCTGTGTTTTGATTGGCTGGGTGTGTGTTCTGTTCAGGTGGGGGCTTGGTTGTGCTCAGGTTAGTCTTAGTTGCCGGGGGATTTGAGCTGGTGAGCTGTGATCTTGTTGTTTGGCTTCGCGTTCGTGGTCGTGCCACATCTTCATGGTGGGTGTCTGTTCGCTTCATGTATGGGTCGGAGGGGTTTGAAGCGGGTAGTGATGCAGCTGTGGTACAACTTCTGGTCCGTGGTCGTGTTTCATCATCTGTGTGAGTGTGAGTCTGCTTTCTAAGTGGAGGTGTGGTGGTAGCATCTTGTGTGGCCCTCGTGGGTGTGGGTCTGCCAGCTCATAGATCTATATTCCTGACTGGCAGCAGAATGTTCAGTATCTAATGGAAGTCACCTTTTTCATTGTCCTTCACAGTATATAAAAATGGCAAGATTAACCACTGTAAGATCCACTAAGATTTATAACTGCTTTCTCACTAAGATACATATCATCTTTTGCTGGTAATTGATTGATTACCATAGTAGGCCTTGTTATAAAGTAATGGTCAGCTTTCATTTAAAAATAATTTTGTGATCTCTTATTATTAAGTGCTTACACTCAGTTGCATTTGACAATTCAACTATATATAATGTTTAATACTCATATTTACCTTAGAAAATCCAATTTTTCTACAAAAGCTACATTTTATTAAGAATTATTCCTACTATCTATTTTTCTAATTTTCAAAACTACATATCATCGTTTCATTTTTTTCAGTTTCACACAAAAAGTCAATAAAGGGTTTCCAGCCAGCAATTTATATGGTTGTTGTCCTTTCTCTGATCAATTTGACCATCCATCATCTTCACCATCCACTCCTCCATTGAGGATAAAGTTTAATATTTTCACCTTTCTGAAAAAAATCACAATATTCAACAACCTTATTGAAGTTGTCATAATGAAAAACTTCCATGATTATATTTCCCATCTACTTAACAATTGGGCCCAAGAAAAGATTCTCAGGTTTAAATTGTATATTGTATGTAATATAGTCCAAAACTTTATTTGAACAACCTTTATACATTCTAGACAGATTTCTGGTTATATGTACTGGAAAGGACCATGTAACATAATAATATAATGTATTGTAACAATACATTATTATTTAGAAGTTCTCTTTAAGACTATAACATAATGTGAAATGTAGTAACAACAGAATGGTGGGCTGACGATCGCCAGGCTTGCATTTGAGACCCAGCTGCTGCAGTGGGAGAGGATGAACTCCTATCACATGTTCCAGCTGCTGCTGACATAGCCGTCTGAAAGCAGGCAACCATGAGGAGATAAATAGGTACCACTTCAGTAGGCAACTTAATGGGAACATGAAAGAGCCCCCAACTGGCTGTACCCAGGGCAACAGTGATGTCATCGATCATCATTTCAACCCGGAAGTGCTTCAGGGCTCCTGACATGACTGTAGTAGTACTAGTAATGTGAATTTCAATCTTTTTCAATCACATGTTCTTTCATTGTTCCATTTGTACATTTTATTAAGATTTTTTTGTAACATGCTGAAGTAGAGTAGCACTGTTTTATTTAATTAATGCGTCTAAATGACTTGATTATGAAACAAATCAAATTTGCTCAATACAGATCACTTAAATACTGGAATAAATAAACATTACCATCTCGATATTGTTTGGTAAATGCTTTGTTTTTCCAGTACTTTTCAGAGTGAAGAAAATTGACTTAATGAATTTTTAAAAACTAAAATTCAGATTAAAAATGAATCCAAGTAAAACCAAACTAGGGAATTAAAAAATCAACAGAATAAATGGGCTATGTAAATAGTACAAAAGCTTGGTCTTATGACTAATGTTGCTATTCAGACAACATGGTAATAATGTACTAAAGTTTTTGTCTGTCAGATAATGTGACTCCTAGACAGGTAAATACTATTAATTTTAATATAAAAATACACACACAGATACACACAAAGGACTGGATATTGGTCAGAAGTTGATTTCCAAAAATTTCACCACTTTGAAAGTTCTTTTCTTCACATCCAGGAAATTATCCACATGTTTTAATAGACTGTCAAAAAACCACAAACAGAAGAAAGTAACTCACAGCACATGCTCACATAAGAAATGTATTGGAGTGAATCCAATATTGGTGATATATTTGAATCCAGCATTTTGAAACATGGGAATTCTTTTTTTAATTTAGATGAATTTCCTGAAAAACTTTCTGGAGAGTAAAGGCAAAAATTTGGAACTTGACTAATATAATTTATGAATATCAGTTTAATCATAAATGATATAACCTAATTAACACATTTAAAATCTGGAACCATTCAGCAACAATTAAAAAATAAATAAATAAAAGTAGTACAGAGAAAGAGTTTTCAAACATGTTAGCTTCATCTGTTTAAACCAGAGTGGAAATGTGATTTTTTTAAAAGTGCAATTTTGAAGCATACCTTTCTTAAATAGGTAGTTTCTCTGTTTTCTTTGTTTAAATAATACCAGACCCAATCACCTGAGATAGAAAGATTTACAGCTCCCAAGTAAGCCAAAGATATGTACTTGGGAGCTAGAAGCACACTGAAATCATTTTATACTGATGATTGGAATTATATAACAGTAACCCCCTAGATTTATTTACAAAAAACTTGGAAAAAAACTAGTTACTCAAGAAAACAAAAGAAATGTAATTAAAAATATTAACCACTGCGCTATTTCAAGATACACAAATATTTACTTGTATGATTAGCACTGTTCAGTTGAAGGGGAAGTGCTTTTACTGCAAACTGGCCAATTAACTGATGATGTTAGCCTGCAGCAAACTGAAGTTATCTAGCCAAATGGACACAAACATTCAAAGCAATATAACAGAAAAAATAAACTTTGGAAGTGGAGCATAAAAATATGCATGAAAGTTGCTCGGAGGGTCAGTGGAGAACTAAGAGAGAGCCACATCATTTATTTCTACTCCCCCAAAACAGTTGCTATCCAGTTTTGATGATAAGAGATACATCCATATCTGATTTAGAAGATTATTTTCAAATTCCATTAGTCTGGAGCTATTTGTTAGTGGCTTTAAAAAGCATTGGTGTTTTCTAATGAACATCTATAAGGGAACATATACCATGGAAATACAAGAACATCCCTTGTCTATGATCACCAAATTCACTGAAGCTACAGTATATTTGCTAGAATTCCCAGTCAGCACATGATTGATATTCCCAACATATCTTGAAAGCTGCAGATTGAAGAAGGCTGCAGTAAGCTATATAGTTGCCTTGTAATTTATGATAATTGATAAATTTTGTTCTTTTTTTGCTTTCAGGTCAGTCTACATCTACATCTATGTAGATGTTTGCATCTACATAAACAAGTCCTTACAGTTTTCATGGAAACATTTTCCAAAAACGGTAGGTCACTAGGGGCCTGAGAAAGAGTGACTGACTAAAGTCATACAGTTAGCTTCCATATTTAAGGCCAGACTACTATTTAGGTTTCCCTGCTTTAACCACTCCTTCTTTAAATGACATTCTTTGGGGAGGGGGGAAAGAAATGTAAGTTTAAAAAGTTAACAAACTTTGAAAAAAATTGGCTGTTGATGGGATGTAGCATTTGTATTTGATAGAAATAAATCTTAAATATGTTTAGAATGTAATTAAAACTCTATTTAAATATAAATATACAACTTCTAAATTTAAAAATCTGAATGGTGTTAATATTTTACATGTTTAATGTAAAAACCCCTGGCTTTGCTTGCAGTGAATATAACATTAGCAATGGCTTTTTATACAGCAAGAAAGCAGTAAAGCAAGAGATTTAAATGATACAGTCTATGTACAGTATGCCCTCTGCCAGTCACTTAGAAAAATACACTTAATGGAGACAATTAGCATTTGAACAGAAAAAAGTACTGAAAAACGTGAAATGAATGAGATTCAACTGAAGCAATTCAAAGGAGTACAACAACGACTCATTTTGTAGTACAGTGTTGTGGTATAATTCTCACAAAAGGCAAGGTTTGTTATTATTATTAAAAAGCTATTCTTCCTCATTATTAAGCAAAGGAGCCTTTCATACATTTCTTCTATTTATTTTCATAATATTTGAAAGAGTTGAAAGGCCACTATGCAATTATACAATACAGTGTGACTGATGTACAATGTACATCAATTGTCAAATTTGATATTCATGCTTTTATAAGAAATGATTTTGAGGTGCATTCTCATAGGAACCATACAGTAATTTGTAGACATGAAAAGGGGTCCTAACTAGAACATTCCTAAAAATCTCTAGTCACTCCTTTGTTTATATTAAATCGATCACCTTATAATAATCACACATGCAGCAGTTTTCTGAAAAAAGAAAACATGTAGCCATCTTGACACCTGTTAAAACAAATTTTCTATTGTTTATATAGGCTTCCTTTCTTCAGACAATTATGCTGTATATCACCATAACAAGAGACAAACCAAGAGCTCCCCCAATTTCAGAACACATAACCACTGTTCCAACCGAAATACCAGATGCAGAATGCGACCACTGCCCATATCAGGCTTAGGATATATAGACCTGATATAGGCCCATGGCTGTCATGATGACCATGAACTCAAGCCACTCCAACTCATAAGAAAGGGTGGTTGAAGAACCATAAATCTGGGGAACTCCACTGACAGCCCAGAAATGGAGTCAGGGAGGTTACTGTGCAGCTGGAATGTTACTACTACAGCAACAACCTCAACTAATTCCTATTCATAACAATCCTAATGATCCCAACAAAAACAACTGGGACTGCTGAAACTGCCATTGTAATTTGACAGTCATGCCTTATTACAGGGTTCCCAACTTTAATTATAATTGGTAAGCAAAAGCTTACCCCTATTCAGGAAAGCTCTTCCTTAGTTATAGACCACATGCAGACTCTTAATCCTTTTTACATGCCCCCTAGAACTCTACCAGCACTGGATAAAAACTGGCACCTCAGGTTTGCAGAATTTTGATAGAGAAAATATACACAAGCTGCAAGTTAAGTCTAGTAATAGATTTAACTAAGTTTACCAGGACGAAGTGAAAATAAATACTTTAAACTTCACCTATGCTATACCATTGTTCTACCTACTGTGGCTCCACAAAATGATAAGCATAGCCCTGACTAGCAAAACCTAGTCATCCTCTCCAGAGAAGTATGTGTCATGCACATAGTGATGAGACAAGTGCCTCTTTTCCCTAAAAGAAAACTAGAATGAAGGATAGGATGCAAGAAATGCCTTGTCCATGAAAGAGTAAGTAAGTGACTAAGTGACTTAATGTGCAAGAGAGGTCTGAATAACTAAAATGGATGAATGCAACAATCTAATGTATTTTTTCCAGACTTAGTAGCTTTAATGAACATTGTCCTTTATATCAATTTATATGGTCACCTGTGATTAGATTCTTATCAGTATTTCCATTGATAGGAAAAATAATAACACTTACTCAGTGTTACTCAGTGAATTCTGGGAGTTGACGTTCGCATATCTTAAAACTTCTGAGATCAAGAATTCTGCCTTACTTGAGGTTATGGTATTAACATCTCTTTGACCTCTCTTCTATAAACTGGTTGTAACCTAACCACTCAGTTGGTTTTAACTGATGTTTTGTTGTTAAAAACATCTTTAGAACATCTCTCTATTCATATATTTCCATTTGTCATAATTAATATTATTTCCCTGACAAAAAAGACACATTCATTCTGTCTTTTTTACTGTTGTCATTAACTAAACTCTACTCCTCAGTGTGACTGTGGTACTCCTCAACAAAACATCCATCACATTGTGTCCAAATGTACATCAAGAGCTAACATCAGCCCAATGTCTGATTTTTTCAACACAGACCACCCTGTCCTTGAATGGCTGGGTGGACTGGACATTAACATTTGAAGTCCATGTATTTGCCATACGCTAAATAAAGTATCAAAGCATTGCTAAACAATTGTTCAATCTGCTCAATTCAGGACAAAAAAGATTTTTGCCTAAATCTAGTTCTCTGTAGAGAGGTTTATTATATTTACACATCAAGAATTTGTAGACTGATATTTTAAGAAAAATAATATTAAATATTAAATAATGGAATGGATTAATTTCTGTATGACATAGATTTCTGTTGCATGTTGCCCAGTTTAAATTTAATTTTTTTCCAAGCACCAATGATATAGTTATAAAAATAAAATTTAAGATTAAATAAAATTGAAATTATATACGCTTGAGAGTCTTTCTTAAGTAATAGTAATAATGTGTAACAAAACAAATGCTAGATACAAATTTACAAAACCAAACAAACCAAAATGGGAATAGTCTCTTTGATAAAAGCATAGGGTTATTACTTTAGAGCTATCACATGGAAGGAAATAGCTACAGAAAACTGTGCTTGAAGCCATATATGGCATGTTTATAAAGTAATTGCCTGATAATCTCTATGAATTGATTCAAATTACTATCCAAGTTGAGAGTGGGCGGAATATAACAAATTTAAAGAATTGAATCTGAAACAGTAGTACTTACAGTGTTGACAAGTTCTAGATAACTTCCTCCAACTGAATTGCTTAGATTGGAGGTCTGTGTAAGCAATCTTTGAAGGGTAACTTGTTGATTCATAGTATTCCCACCATATTCAAATGGCTTTTGTAAAGTTGAACAACTATGTAAATCAGGGCTTTGAAGATCTCTAGCTCCAGAATCGTATTCCCAACTCTCTCTAGCTCCAGAAATGGCACCTGGATAGAAAAAGATATTTATTTTTAAAGAGTAATGCAATAATTTCAAACAAATATTCTTCACTCTCCAATTTCTAAATTCAAATGGCTAATACTCAGCTATCCTTGATAAATCAGATTATGGTGAGGTTTTTTTAAAACCATACTTTAAAAAGATCTAAAATATGTAATTTGAGTATAAAGCAAACAAATACACAATTATATAACCAATTCCAGTTACATGTTAAATGTACAACATTCCCTACCTTAAAAATTGCTGAAAAATTAATCAATGCATAAATGTTGAGCTGTTGTACACTATTAACATTTCTTAAAAAGGATCAAGGTCATTTTCAACCAACTGGTCAGCATAGCAATAGATGCTGAGAATTATAGGTTTTAGAAATATCTGGAGGGACACAGGTTTCCAATTTTCCGTAATAATATCTACAAAACTTTGGTAATCTGTTTTTAGAGACAGCTGAGCAGAAAAACAGTCTAGTTTCCAGATATTTTGAGAAAGATTACTTGTCACTATCATCAAATAATCAAGAGAAATACTATATATTTATTTTATTTTCTGGCTGCTCTAACCTACAGCTCTATTACCAGAAAGCTTTGTAACCCCTCGATTGAGATACCCTAGCTATGTATTCATAACATCTCAAGATTATTTATTTACATTTAGGATCCAAAAACCAATTACTGGATATTTTAATATAATATAGATGGAAGACAAGCATGTATAGTGTTGTTGGAAAATGTCATGCTGCATCTTCTCTACTCATAACTACCATAATACCCATTTAATTATATCAGCATCTGAACAATTGAAGAACAGCTGCAGCACATTGAGCTGAGGCAGGAGTTAAAGGCCAAAATCTTTATTGAATTCCATGCATAATGGTTATTTTGCTTCACATAATGTTAATTACTTTCAAGTACAGCTGCACTGGTGCATCAATAAAATACAATTCACTCAAAGTGTATTCATTGAAAAGTATTTAACTGCTGAAAAAGAAACTAACACAATACAAAAGTAAAACTATGTCCACTATCCTAGATTATACAAAGAGGATTCTACAGGAAATTATTAGAAATGCTGGCTTTGTAGTTTCATTGAACCCACACTGTTTTCACTGAACTTTTAACTGTGCAATTGTTGAAAGAAATGAAATGTAGGCTTTCCCAATAACTTAACTACTGTATGAAATAGGAAAAACGTCTCTGATTCATTCAGAATATGGTAATGGAGTTATGTGAGTTTTTTTTTTATGTCTATTCTTCTTTTCTTGGGACAGTATCATCTTGAATTTACTTTAGCTTCACTCTTTGATAAATATGATTTCTGCCATGTTGGATAAAAAAATAATTCTCTTTAAATTATGAAAAATATTTTGATAAATATTGTGAAGTAAAGAAAAATAAAAAGAATTTTTTACCAGTAAACTCTGTAGCTCTTTTATTTCATCTGTTGTAAAAATACTGCAGAAAGTAAACTATTTGGTGCAAATATATTACTTAATGATAAAAGATGAGATAGATTGTTACTTGTTTACAAACGATTTATGAATTATTGTGTCAGTTCTCATGGACAGAAGCATATGTATTTACCTTAAATCAAAGTGGCGGTTACCTATAGTTCAGTACTTTCCAGAAAGGTAGAAAGTATGTCCATTATCCTGGAAAGAAAGCCTAGAGTAAATTGGAAGTTAGTAGCATTAGAGAGCACCAAGACAGCTTCTAATAAAATGATTTTTATTTATTAGTCATGTAGCCATTGTAGCCATTATATGAATGTTCAGGCATCTCCTTGCAGCTATTCTGAAATACATTCCCAATACACCTACAAAACCAAAATGTTTTGGGATCTTTTCTGGAAAAATGAAAGAAAGGGGGAAGCAAAGCTTTCCTTCTTTCTCCCTCTCCCCTTTCCTTTCCTTTCTTTACACTGATTGGAGAGTATTGGCTACATCAATCATTCAGCTACATCAATTTGGTCTAGTGATGGTGAACCTATGGCATGTATGCAGGAAGTCGCATGCAGAGCCACTTCTGCCAGCACGCGAGATTGTCCAGAAGAGCCCCATTGCGTATGTGTGTGCCCCCCGCCAACCAGCTGATTGTTGGGTATCTGCCGTGCATGCGCAGGGGGAATGCGCATATGGGAGACATGCACGCATGCGCAGAAGCACATGGCATGCGGGGGGGGTTGTGTGAGCATACGCAGAGGTGGGGGGTCACGTGCACATGCACAGGGGACCAGGGAGTCGTGAGCACATTGCATCATGGGTGCAAGCACGTGAGCATGCGCACGTGAGCGCACTTTTGGCACGCAACGTGGAAAAGGTTAGCTATCACTGGTCTAGTGGTTAAGATACCAGACTAGAAAACAAAGACTGAGTTCTAATCCTGTCTTATGGAAAAGCCAACTGGATGAACTTGGGCCACTCCCTCTCTCTCAGCCCAATCTACCTCATTGGGTTGTTTTTATAGGAAAAATAGGAGGAAGGATGCCTTGAGTTACTTTTAATACAATAAAGGCAGATTAAACATCTAACATATAAATAAATCCGTTTTCTCCTCTCTGCCAGATTACACAGCTGGAACTCATCGATGGTGACAAGCACATACCCCAAATGTGGAGGAAAAAGAAAAGGATGAAAAAGCTTTGGATTCCCAATCTTTTGCACTTCTCCAATCTCTTAGGAGCTTTTTACCAGACTTTGTAAGACTTCTTCTAATAAGAACAAAAGAAAAGCCAGCAGAAAATATTAACTTATCATTTATATAATATGACATGTCCCCAGTAAGATCTGATGCATACAAGAGTCCTCCACTTTTATTTATATTCCATCCATCCATCCATCCATCCATCCATCCATCCATCCATAACAGTATGCCATGTAGGATAACACCAAGACCAGCCAACAGAAGCTTTGGAAGCAGAACCAAATGCATAATACAAACAATAGCTTCATTTACATGCAAAACTTGTTACTGTGACAAGTTATCTCTTCTTTGCTTTGCCTTTCTTCATTTTTAATGTGTTCCCCCCCACCCCCACCAGTACATTGCTAAATCAATCTGAAATGGGGCAGCATAGAAATCTCATTAATAAAAATAGAAACTACCCAAAAACTGATTGGTTTATTTTCAAGGTGCATTTTAATGCCTCAAGCTATTTTTATAAAGCAAATGGAAAACAACAGGATTAGAATCTGATTATTTTATTAACTAGTTTTAAAAGGATGGAAAAAAAATAAGTAATAAGTAATTCTTCAATTTGTACTGCCAATTCTTTATACATTAAATAAGCAATGTCAAAATTATGATGTTTTAACAGAATTTAAATAGACATTTCATTATGTGAAAGATTTTTTTAAATAAAAAATTCATTAGAGAACTTGATGCTTATATTTTATATAGAACTAAGGGAAATAGAAACTACATGGTATTATGTAGGGAATATACTTTTCTCCTTCCTGGTGTACTGTTTTGAGATATATAACCTAGGCAAGAAACATGGAGTTCTGTAGATGTTCTTCAGTTCAAATCTCCCAGCATTGTTCATATTAACCATACTAGCTATAAGGTCTGGAAGTCCTATTTCAGCAACTTTTGAAATTCACAGGTTTCTCATCATTGGTGTTGTTGCCACTTGCCAGAATACATATAGGCTATGTAGGAAGGTAAAAGGTATAATTTTCATACAAAGTAGAAATGAAATTGCCTCGGGTTATCAAATAGAAGATAACAGAGACTAGTAAAAAAAATAATCCAGGATCACCAAAATCGTATCTTTTAAGAATTAACACTTCTACTACAAATTTCTTGAAACCACACTATGGAAGATGATCCTTGATGCAGTCATTTCAACCTCTTCCTTTCCTTTGTTAACTTTTCTCACTAGGGAAGTATTTTCATCACAAAGGAAAACACTGTTAACACAGGAGTATGATGCACATTGGAAGGAGTTTCTTATTGTATAGGAGACCAGAAGTATTGGGAGAAATTGCAGGCACAAATGTGGAGCAGTTGCCAAGATAAAATGTAGCATAGTAGACACCTGTGAAGGAGAAGTGGGGATAGATATCCAACAAACCAATAGCAGAATTCTTGAAAGAGAAAGGGGAGCCAGGCAGTATCTCTGTTCCAGCACAGATGGTTACAGTCTACACCAGCCAGTAGCTGTTAAAATCACCTTTTTTTGCCTCCCCCAATGACTATACAAAGCCAATGCTTCAGCAGCAATTGGCAAGAAGTTGACTAAATAGCAGCTAAAGACTTTGCAACAAGAAGAAAAAGAGAATTGATATAGGATTCTAAGGATTATTAGATATGCACATACAGAAGTCATAGAGATCAGTATAGGAATTGTATAGTGTAGACCAGGGCTGTCAAACTCATGTCGTCATGGTGGTGTCATGTAATATATCGGGACTTCCCCCCACTTTGCTAAACTGGGCATGGGCGTGGCCAGCGCATGACACATCCGGCCCAGGGCCTGGGAGTATGACAGCCCTGGTATAGACTGGTATAGGTTTAAAGATAGGTGTTAAGTGAGAATAAATAAGAGCTTTTTTTTGTAATAGTAGCCACACAGGATAGATAAAAATATTATCTATACTGGTGGTGTGTATCTAAAAGAAACCCCTCATATTAAATAAATAAAAAGATAGCATCTTAAAGGACAGGCTTCAAGTGTAATATCTATGTGCAAGGACATTTCTACGCCATGCCTATACTCAGAGTTGGTCTTTTAAAAAATTTAGAAAATTGTAGCCCATTACTTCGGAAATGTATTTAGCCAGATATCTCTCCTTCCAGATATTTGCTTAATATTTTCAAATTGATAATTGTGATATGTCATGTTTACAAATGCTCCAAAGTATTGAACACAGAAATGAACAAACATCATTAAATACAGAAGAAAGTCTGAGTAACCTTGTACAGGATTTCATTTTTGAACAGAACTGCTGTCTTGAACAGAATGATATGGGATCATACTGGAAGACGAGAAATACTTGTAGGGTGGAATTTCAATATACCATATTTTTCAGTGTATAAGACACACTTTTCCCTCCCAAATGTGGGTGGAAATATCTGTGCGTCTTATATAGTGAATGTTGCTTAAGCCCCACCACGTTGGCCCCCATCCTTCGGTCGCTGCCACCCAGCAATTTACTTCCTTGCAGCAAACAGCCTGGTCAGCTTCAGCACAGCCCGATTAGCACAAGCAGATGATTGTTGGTTGGATCAGTCTCCTGACGATCAGCTGTTTCAGGCTGCAGGAATTGCCATCGCCTATTGTCACTTCTGCATGCCCCATTTTTGGTCTCCAAATCCCATTTTTGGCCTCCGCACGCTCTGTTTTTGGCCTCCGCGTGCCCCATTTTTGACCTGGTCCTATCCCTGCTGCCTAGAATGGCTGAAAACTAGATGTAGAGGTCGAAAATGGGGCGTGCAGGGGCGGCAATAGGTGATGGCGATCCCTACAGCCTGAAATAGCTGATCGTTGGGAGACTGATCCAACCAACAATCAGCTGCTTGTGCTAATCAGGCTGTGCTGAAGCTGACCAGGCAATTTGCTGTTTGCTGCAAGGAGGAAAGCTGGGAGGCAGTTTTTTTTTCTTGTTTTCCTCCCCAAAAGCTAGGTGCGTCTTATATTTCAGAGCATCTTATACTCAGAATAATACAGTACCTTCTAGCCAAGGAATGATTTAAGACTGCGATGACCACTAAGGCAGTTACTTTAAAACAATGCTTATGTTTTCAAAACTCCAGATACGTCTAGTGTTTTCTAATATACTATACCTGCAACAGACTGATTCTTAGGAACATACAAAAGATAGTATTTTATCTTTAGAGTTTTTAGTTAGTAATAATTTAAAGGCAATCAGCATAATTTGCAATATAGATAATATTGCAAGTATAGTGGTAACTATTTCATATTGGACTTTGAACCAGATTTCAAAATATTTGATTCTCCATCAATCTTTTAAAATAAATTAAACATATAAATATTGTAGTTAATCTTCCTAATTATGTTGGACTTTTAGGTAATATATATAATTAAACCACACTGACCTAAACTGTTATTGCTGCTGGTTGGCCATGAAGCTACTCTATCCCTTAATGTTTTTTTTTTACATGGGTCATCCAATTTCACAGAAAGTTCCACTTCTTCCTTCCTGATTTCTCGCACAAGCTGCATACGACATCGTATGAAATCTTGAAAGGAAATTTTTCCATGTTCATCTGCACCAAGCTGATGCATTATCTCAATCACAGATTCTTCCATGTTCAGTTGGCGACATACCATCAGCAAATCATTCCTAAAGAAAGAAAAAATAATATCCAAAATGAATTTAATAAAAAATGCCAACATGTCCACTATTATTTTAGATATAATAAAGTTAATGAAGGCTATTTTTTTTCTTAGTAAGATATCTTAAAGATAACCAATTTCAATCAGAGCAAATGATTAAAGAAACAAAATTATATACTCCAGTATTTTTGCTACAATCAAGATTCTGCCCATCCTATCTCATTTTATTAAAAAGATTTGATGCTTTTTCAAATAAGAAGAAATGATACCATCTTTGAATTCATATAAGGGAAGAAGAATAGGGTGATCCAAAAATACTATTTTCTGGATTCAATATATATATACTTCTCCCACATCCTCATTTCAGTTTATTATCTGGAAAATACTCTATCAGGATACTGGCAAATAACACCACAAGTATTTCTGTATGATATATATACTGTATATGTTAATTTTTATTTCTCTTAAACTAGGCTGTGAAGTACTTGGAATACATTTCACACACCCCCATACAAAAACGCTTTAAATATATACAGTACACAAATGAAATGAAAAATTATGAATATTTAAAGACACAGATTTCAATTATGTCAAACTTTTCCTTCTGAAATCATTAGGATTCTATTTTTCTCTATTATTTTGTGTGCATGTTCCACACTTTTGTGAGAATTGAGCCTATTAATATAACTTATTCTATAATTAGTTTTTAATTTTTAAATTTTGCATAATAATATTGTTGACTGCCTTTTGTATTGGAAAAATAGGTAATGGGCTTCCAGTTTGCTCATCATCAGAGTCCACAATCTTGTGCAGTTTCGCTTCAAGCTAACTTGCTGGAGGGTCCTAATCAGGACCAGAACCACCCTGGAGAGTGGTGAAGAGAGAGGGAATTGCCTGGACGGTTGAGGAGAGCTGCAACTCCCCACCCTGACAGGAAAAACCCTTCCAAAGGCAAGTGGTAGTGGTGGTCTTAAAATGGCCACGACGAAGAACAACCCGGGAAACTAAGACGGTGCTGGAGAGGAGAAGTAGCAAGCGGAGTGTGAACCAGGCAAAACGCATGGATTTTGAGGTACCCCAGTATTAAAAATAAAGGACTATATTGGAAAGTGTGTGGAAGCTGCAGCCAAAGGAAGTGAGAAGGAAATTGGATTTTATAAAATTGGCTTGAATTATTGTATTGGATTAATTTGGAGGAGAAAATTTAAAGTAAAATATTTGAACATAACAAAGGTTAAACTGGACAACTGTTGGATTATTGGCACATAAAGGGCATAACTAAATGCTGAAATTGAGTGTGTTGAAATGAAAAGAAATAATAGCTAATGATTGAAATTAGCGAATTTAATAAAAGTACTATATTTAACAAAGAAAGCTAAAGTTAAGAAAGGAGTGGACTGTGGAAAAGGCTCAAGAGCTCCACCTGATGGTACAGGAAAAACTTCAGTGACCTTTTTTTAAAAAGGTGCTTGGTCTTTCTAAGAAATTGGACTTTGGAACTTAAAAGAAAGTAAAAGGAACTCCATTATAAAAAGTAAAAAACCTGGAAAGTGACATTAGAATACTACAAAGGGGAAGATACTTGAAAATACTGACACAGAATCACCCGGTGATTGTGGGAAACTGTTGAGAAAGGGCCTACTTGAAGTTTTGGAACAAAGACTTAAGGACATTGATTGTTGAAAATAAACTTAAAAGACACTGACTGAAATAATATACTGGATTTTGGGACTGAATACATCTATTAAGGAAGAGGAAAGAAAAGGAAAAAAGGATAAGATACAATGGAGTAATTATTTGTTGAAATGAGGTCGGATTTGCAAGATATAAGGGAAATGATGAAAATTAATTTGAAATATGGGATTATGTATTATAGAAATTAGAAATGGTGACCCAGCTTGTAGAAGAACAAAGTAAACCAGAGGGGGAGGAGTTTAACAAAGAAGAAGCCAGCGTTGAAGAACAAATGGATCAACAATTTTTTAAGCAGGGGGAAAAAGGAATTACAATTAAAAATGTGTGGTCTGATGTGTAATAAAAGGGAAAATGGTTCAGAAAATGGAAAAAAGGAAAAGGAAAGAGCTGAAATGGGAAGTTCAAAAGAAAAATCAAAAGAGGGAGGGAGGGAGGGAAAAAAAGTTAATAATTGGAATGAGAAATGGAGATGAATAAGAATGGGGAAAAAGGGAATTACAGGAAAGGACCAGAAAATAAAAAGAAACAGGAAGCAAACAAGGATGAAAAGAAATTACATTGTTAAAAGAGCGAGAGACAATGGGTGAAAAAAAAAGAGGATAGGAAGAAGATTCCACAAGGTAATATGTTGTGATATATATGAATAAGTACTGAAAATAGTATGTAACTGATATGATTTTTTCTTTTTAGTTTATTTCTTTTTTTTTCTCTCTTTCCTGTTACTAAAGAATTATTGCTATACTCTACATGAAATTTAATGGAATAAATACGAAATTGGGAATTTATAATAACAATATCATATATTAACTGATGATTAGCGATGTATAAGAAAAGGTGGAAGATGATGAAATAAGAACCATTATGGAAAGATTAATATCAGTTGCTATAATTAATTGATTAGATCAATATTTTTGTAATGTATAAATGATTTATAAGGTGATTGAGAAACCAGGAGGGACAATTTTAAATTAATAAAATAAGGATTGATAAAATTGCAAATATGACAGGAAAAGGTAATATGGGAAATGAACATAGAAATGAGTACAGTATATCTATGTCTATCCATCCATCCACGCATCCATCTATCTGTATATATACATGTGTGTGTATATTTGTTTTAAACTTTTAAGGTAACAGAACCAAAATACTGAATACACTTTGCTCATTACTGAAAAATTCCATACATGAAGTAGCATAGTTGTATTGGCAATGTTTGAAATAGTCTTTTTTTTTTTTTTTAGCAATAGGACAAGAAAGAAGACTTTCAAATAATATGTTTGTAGCTTTGTAGCTACCTGTAAAATAATTTTCAGGCTTTTCCCTCTATTTTCTTTTTATTACTCTGCCTATCAATCTTGAGATTGTCTTGATCCTATATAGCTACATTAATTTAGACTTTTCAAAATTAATATAAATTTATGTTTTAATTTAAAATTATTAGTTTATTATGTTTAACAATTTAGCATAATAAAATGAAATAATATTAAGATTAATCTTTTATGAAACCAGGATGAAAGTTGCTTGGTAACTGGTTGTCCAGTACATCAGCTATCACGCCTTCAATTCAGTGATGCCCTGATCTTTCTTAGCAAGTTATATTTTGAATCAAATAATAAATCCATTATTAATTTCAAAAGAAAGAACTGGTTGATGTTTAGCTTAATTTTCTGTCTCTGAATAGCTGGTCAACAAACCACATCCCAACATGTTTGAGCAGCCTGGCTTCGTTGACAAAATTACTGCTATAATTTGGCTTCTACTGATCCATGTTCAAACTGGAACTCCCGTAGAAATTCAGAATATGGCATGTCATCAAATCAAATCTATATCCACGTACCCAACTATGTTTATATTGAAGACTATTTGCAACCTTTTTTTGAATGGCATTTTCAAATAACCCATTCCTTTTCAAAGCTAAACTGATCAAAGCTGTTAATCAGAGGTGGGCTGTTCACTGGTTTGAGTGAACTGGTTCAGCAAACCAGCAAATCCCACCACTGGCTAGGCCTGCCCCTCTTTGGTTTTTAGCCTGAAAGCAACCTGAAAACTGCTCCAAAATAGCCTGAAAATGGCCAAAAAGACGGCTAAAAACAGGCTGAAAAACAGGTAGGGGCAGGGCCCAACTGGCTAAATTCTATCTCTGCCTTTGAGGCAACTGGCCTGGAGGTGGAGCTGGGTGTGATAAGTGATGTCACCTACCCAGTCACATGACCAACCAACCATACCTACCCAGCCAGAGAACCAGTTAAGTTATTCCAATCCTACCACTGTTGTTAATGATTTTGTGACTGCAATTGTAGTGTCAAAATTCTGATTTCTAGAAAAACCCCAGAAATGGGGATAAGAGCCTCCTCTGTCCTGATATGAATTAGTGTGTATTAACAGCTGAAATGATTTATATTTTTATGTGTCAGTTTTTCAGTATATAAAGAGTTCTATAGTGCAGACTGGTCATTCTGGCTTGTGTAAGGATGTAGATAAATTTATTGTCATTGTACTCAGAAACCTGAGAACGAAATAAGGTGCTCTTTCACAACATACAACTGAACAACACCAAAAGACATATACAAATAACAATATAAAACAAATTAAAACAAATAACAATTAAAAACTGTACAACCAGGATATATATATGTTAAGACCACCAGATTCATAACTCTGCATTTAACCTGATCACAGCACTTGGGTAAAAGCTATGTTTAAATCTACTTGTCCTGGCTTTCAGCACTCTGTATCGTCTTCCTGATGGTAGGATCTCAAACAACGAGTAGCCTGGATGCGAAGGGTCTCTCAAGATCTTTTATATCTTCCTTCTACATCCCATGTTGTACAAATCCTCCAATGAGGGAAGAGGACATCCGCTAATCTTTTGTGCCCTTTTTATCACTCTTTGGAGTGCCCTTTGTAGTTGTTAAATAGAATGATGCCCAAGCTTGAATGTATTTCTAGTCCTATTTGGAGATAATTGATAAAAAGCAAGTATTCACCTAATTTTTTTACATAATTTCTTAGACAATTTCTTAGACTTGTAAGAGATTGGGTCATTGCTAGCCATTTTGCCTAAAATACACAGTTACAATATTTTATTTTGCTTTCTGCCATATTTGGAAGAAAAGAGAAAATAAAGATTTCCCTATACTTTTTCTAACTTCTGTTCCCATTTGTACTGATTTAAACTTGTTAGGGGAGCTTCTCAGAGAAAAAGCTTGGCATTTGGCCTACTATGAAAAGAAAAGAGCTCTTTGAACATATAAAATGGAAGCAATCCAAAATAAAGAAGAGTTCCATTATATTTCAAAGACTTCTACATAAGGAAGTTCAATGGCATACTGTTATCAGTATTACACAGCCCAAAAGATTGATTCTTGAATGTCTTTTTATATATTGGCCAAATGTTATAGATAGAGAACTTCAAGGGTTATGTTTAAGATTGTGGGGGGAGGATGGAAAACAGTTCATAGGTCAGCATAATAGTACCAGCAGCCTTAATATGTGGGAGGGAAGGATAAAAGATGTAACATCATCTACATTCTCCATCATTTCTCAAGTTTCAGCAATACCTACTAAATCTCATTTGTCTTCTGCAGTAAGAAATGTATTTCTTAAAATATGTCCATACATTATATGCATTATATGCATTTGTGTAAAGTCATTGAAACCCTTGTGTCACATAACTTGACCTGTTCTTTTCTGTATTTATGTATTCCTTACTAGAAGTCTCTGCATTCTCTACATACCCTTCAACCCCATTTTAGTTCTTAGCATAGAACTATTTTTGTGGACTTCGTTATCCTACATCATTTAGTTTGACCTCCTGTAGATCAGTATCTCCCCAAACCATTCTTTCCAATTTTTAACAGGTTCAGCCGATTTCTTGCCAGGGATCTCTCATCTCAGAAATACTTTCCTGCCTCTATCATGGGGCCTTTATTTTAACAATTATATTTTTGTGGAATGAGACTTCTGCCTTTATTTCTCTCTGAACCCATTTGGAAAACATGCATACCTTTGAAATCTTCAAAAATATTAGGATCTAGGTTTTTTTAAAATCAAGATATTTGTTTTCTGTTTTGAAGACTGCTAGGCATAATAAAAGGCTGTGATTTAATTACAAATTATATATCAGGGGTGGGATTCAACCGGTGTTACTACCAGTTCGATGATTACATTTTGAACGGTCACTAAATGAACTATTGTATTAACTCAACAATGTTCCCAGATGTGTTAGCAGCCACCAAGCTATCTGAAATTTTATCTTCTTTAAGTGGTACCACATTTTAAGAGAAAACAACAGCTTAATTTTATAAGAAATTAAAAAGTAAAACTTAGTTATATATTTGATGGGGAAAAATAATTGAAATATTCAAATTTAGAATATAAATGGGTCTAAATAACAAAAAACATGAACTTTACTTCTTGAATTCATTTTTCAACATTTTTTCTCTTCTGTTTCTCAAATGGCTTTATGGTTTAAAACTGAGAAATGCAGCAATATTTTTCCATGTGATCTAAATATAGTAAGTTAAAGGACTGAATTAATTCTACATTAATAATAGTGATTTTATATGGATTTTCCCCCTTTTTCTTATGTTTATTTTATTTGAGAATGTGGATTCTTTTCTCACTATAAAACCATTACTCTAATTTTTGTGGGTGTTTCTTTTTACTCTACTATTAAACATTATATGCACACACATACATATTTGAAAGGCCATTACTTTATTATGGTTCCCTCAGATGAAATTCCAGCCTCACCTGTCACCTACTGCATGAAAAACATTTTCCAACTGGCATGCACAATGCTCAACTTCTTTTTTTTTATTCCTTACAAAGAGTTCCTTTTCTATCCCTTCCTTGCCATTAAATGGTTATTTTTATTTGTGTAGTCAAAATGCAGCAGCTAAATAAATGATCTTGAAAAGCTGGTCAAAGTTTATGAAATTTAAGCAAGATTACCTCTTTTCCAAAGGTGTAAAATATTTGTTGCAATTATTGTCAAGCTTCTGGCAATTGCCTCAATCTGAATACAAGATTATCACAGATTATTAACCAGATTTTTAATCACAAGAATATCAGCAACTGGTAACCCATACATGTTTATTTACATCTCTATTTTATTAACTTGTGAATACCCTGTAGTCAGAGACACAATTAACCTATTTTATTAGCTACTTTTTACTAAAAGATAATGAGAAACAAGTTTGAAAAATATATTATTGCTCCATGTTCTAACATGATACTGCCATGTATGTGGCAAATTTTATATATGAAGTGATGCATATGCTCTATTAACGTAAACAACAATAATCCACTGTATAGACAGAAAAGTCAAAATAAAATATTGTTATGAATTAACATTCTAGAAGAACACAGAAATCAGTATAACGTATAATCTTGAATCATTAACATTTTAGTTCTTATCAATGTAATTAACAACCTGTAGGGTTTTTTTTAAGGAGTTATCTAGCATGTACATACATAATTACATATAAAGCTCTACATAAAAATCTGAGAAAACAATTTTTGTAAACTCTGAAAGCAATTATGAAGAAAAAAATGGAAAACATCTTTTTTCTAGGCTCCTCTGAAATTTCTTTGATCATTTAGGGCATGGTCTCCAACCCCTGGGCATTGTTAGGAACCAGGATGTACAACTGGAGGCAAGTGAGTGAAGCTCCATCTGTATTTGCAGCTGCTCCCCAATGCTAGCATCACCACCTTAATTTCACCTCAGATCATCAGGCATTAGATTCTCATAGGAGTACGACGGATAGGTAGGTGTTCCACGTCTCTGGAAAAATTGTCTTACACGAAACAAGTTCCTGGCTACAAAAGCAGTGAGGACTTCTGACATAGGGGTTATTATTATATGTCATACTTTATAAGGTCATTTTATATTAGTCAGACTCATTATAGTAAATGAGTGTTTCAATTATTGTTCTATAGTATCTGTTCTATGCTTAGTTGTAATAATAGATTATGAATATAATAAATTCTTATTCATTATAATAAATAAAATCACTTAAAAAAAATCTACTTTAGCAGTTGTTACGTTATCTGAAATTTAAGTTTGTTGTTGAAGACTAACCAATTCTAAAATGCTCTACATCAGGGGTGTAAAACTCAAAGCCTGCAGGCCAAATCCGGCCCCTATGATGCTTAGATCGGGCCCGCGGGGCTGGCCTGGAAATAGCAAAGGACTGCCTGCAGTGCCTCTGCCAGGAAAAAAATGAAACTGGGGGTGTGTGTTGCGTGTGGCCTCCCGAGCTCCATTTTCACTGGCACAGAGCTGCAGGACACCATTGCTGCTGATAACAGAACTCAGGGGACTGCACGTACCCCCAAACTGTTTTTGCTGAGTGCTATCAAAACAAACTAAAAACAAAACAAAAAGAGAAATACTTCCCCCTTTGCATTTGAGTATGCAAGAAGGGACAGGAAAGGAGAAAGGGAAAGAGGAAAGAAAAAGAAAAAGAAGGGAAGGTGGGAAGAGGGCAGGAAAGAAAAAATAGGAAAAGAGGGGAATGAAGAAGAAAGGAGAATGAAGAGGAAAGGAAAAAGAAAGGAAGGAAGGAGTTATAATGAGAGGGAGGGTCTCAGGGAAGTCCTGCCTCAGCACTTGGCCACTACAGGTGCCCCTGACATGAGTGATGTTGAGTTGGCTACGCCCAACCCCAGCCATGCCCCCCCCAGCCCTCCAAGGTCAAACAACCCTGATGTGGCCCTCAGTGAAATCGAGTCTGACACCCCTGCTCTAGGGGTTTAGAAAAGTGGTTCCCAAACTTTTTCAGCTCACTGCCCCCTTGGTGCTACAAAACTCATCCTCAGTGTCCCCCACCCAGGGGTGGGATTTAAATTTCTTAACAATTGGTTCTGTAGGTGTGGCTTGGTGGTCATGTGACTGGGTGGGCGTGGCTTGCTGGGTGGGCGTGGGTTGGTGATCACATGAACGGGTGGGTATGGCTTGGTCATGTGACTGGGTTGGCATGGCCATGTGACTGGCAAACCAAATATAAGTGGTCCTTGCTTAATGGCCGATTGCTTAGTAAGTGTTCTAATTTATGACTGACCTCCCCAGAGCTACTTGACCTGTTTCTGGAGTTTTGACAGCCATGCACACTCACACACTCCCTTCTAACCCTGCTGGAGCAGGTGGTTGGACTAGATATTTCATTCACTTTCTCCTCCCTCCCTTTCTTTTTTCTTTCTTTCTCTTTCTTTTTGTCCCTTCCTTCCATTCCCCCTCTTTTTTTGTCTATCCTTTTTCTTCCTTTCTCTCTCCCTTTTTCTTTCCCTTTCTCTTTCTTTTCTTTCTTGTCTCTTTCCCATCTCTCTTTGTCTCTTTCCCTCTTTTTCTCTCTCCCGCCCTCCATATCCCATTCACTTTCTCTTCTCTCCCTATTTCTTTCTTTCTCTCATTCCCTCTTTCTCTATTTTTCTTTCCCTCTTTTTATCCCTTCCTTCCATCCATCCGCCCCTCTTTGTCTATCCCTTTTCTTCCTTTATCTTCCTTTCTCTCTCCATTTTTCTTTCTTTACTTTCTTGTCTGATCCTTATCTCTTTCTCTCTTTTTCTCTTTCCCTTTCTCTCTCTTTTTCTCTTTTCCTCTTTTTTCTCTCATTCCCTCCCTTTCTTTTTCCTCTTTCCCTTTCTTTTCTCTCTCTCTTTCACTCTTTCCCTCTTTCTTTTTCTCTTTCCCTTTCTTTTCTTTCTTTCTCTCTCTCTTTCTCTTTCCTCTCTCTCTTTCTATCTCTTCCTTTTTTCCTCTCTCTTTTTCTTTCATTCCCTCTCTCTCTATCCCTTCCTTAACCTATCTACCTATTTTCTGCCCAGGCAAGCGTGGTCTAATCTGTCAAAGGCTTGGGCTAATCCTGCATCACCCTGTTTCCCCTTTCAGAGGCCCCGGTCCTTAATCTCCCCATTTCTTCCCCCATGACTGCCTCTTTCGTCGTCCCACAGCCATGACTTTACCTTCCTCCTGCAGCTGGCTGCCAGGGAAGGCAATCCAGGGCTGAGCCATAGTTGTTGCTGGGCTCCCCACCAGCCCACGTCACCCTTGTCATGAATGCCTGCAGCCACCCTGTGTTTTTTTCGGTGCGGCTAGACTGCATAAATTAGGCATTAGGCAAATTGTTTAGCAACATAATTCTGGGAGCAATTGTGGCTGTAAGTTGAGGACTATCTGTGATATTTGCTGTACTAAATAGGAAAGGGTATTTACACTGGTTCAATTGCTGACCCTCACTGAAAGAAAACCAGAGAGACTATGGAATGAAATCAATTTTATTTCCTATATTTATAGCACACCTTAATTGTATATTACTGAAAGCTGTGTTACCTCTCCTTTCTTCCCTACAATAACCTTGTTAGGTAGATTGGTCTGAGAGAGAGTGACCCAGGCAGCTTTAATCCCCAATTGAGCAATTCATGGTTTCCCAGTTTCTAAGTCAAAATTAAAGACAAAGACCACAGAATTTCAGAGAGCTGTTAGCAGAGACAAGCAGTATTAGAACAATATCTGTAAAGACACTGAAGAAACAGACATGGAAAACCAAGGAAAGTTATCCAAAAATTCTCTGAACTCAGAAGGAGGTCACAGCCACAAATTGGGTAGTAAAGGATGCTAATGGACAGATAGTAACCAGTTCAAAGGAGATCAAAGATTTATTTATTTTTTATTTTTGTCAATTGCTTACAAGATAATAGGTATAAGTAAAAACATAGTTAGGAATACATGGATACATTTAAGAAAAATAAAAAATAAAAGAAACAATAGGACAGCCCCCTACAGACCTCTTGGGAAAGGGGTGAGGTCAATAGTAGACAGTCTAAGGTTAAAGTTTTTGGGGTTTGGGGAAGAAACCACTGAGTCAGGTAGAGTATTCCAGACATTGACCACTCTGTTGCTGAAGTCGTATTTCCTACAATCAAGTTTGGTGCAGATGGAAGGAGTACGTGAAAATACTATACTATACAGTACAAATGTCACCATCTTTAGAAGATATTCCTTATTTACCCCTTTCTTTCTATGATCGATAATATTTTATGAACTTTGAATGCTGCCCAGCTCTCAATGCCGCTCTACCATACATCTTGAAATCTAGCCTGGTGTAAAATGGAGATGCTGAAGGTATGGTTAATGACTTACAATTTGGTGTAATTTTACAATGCAAACCTAAACCATCAGGATGGTTAATAGGTTACCTAACCCAGATAATTAGGTTAATTTATGCTGTGCTTCAGCTAACCATGATTTAGCGTGAAACCCAGAAGTTTTCCTTTGCTTTTCAAAACCAGGCCGCCTTTTTGCTGGAAATCTTGGCGTAACAAGGGAGCACGCATACGCCTTGCCTTCCTTGCTGCACCACTGCCCCCCGAGAGAACCCCCTTCATCTCCCCACGGAGGAGGCTTCATCTCCGGCTGCCACCAGAACAAGTACGGCTTTCCGTCTCTCTTGTTCCATGGGTCTGGGCATCACGCGTTGAGTTTCCTGGGTGACTCAGAGGTAGCGGCAGACTGGGCAAACTGCCCTGCCATGGGTCCATCCCGCCAGCCACCAGGAGACTTTCCTCACAGCTGGCTTGACCCGATGCACGTGGAAACCTATCACGGCTCGGTGCAGGCAGCACTTCTGGGATGGGAAGGATGAATCCCGCGTGCAGCGCTGCACTGATCCCCTGTGCCTGCAAAAAACGTCCAGCTGCTGTCTGTTTTTTTCAGTGCGGCTGGACTCCAGCCGCACTGGAAAAGAAATAGCATCTGGATGCTTTTTGGAGCGAAAATTACCAATCTCCGACTTTGCTTGCTCCGCTTCTCCAACGCACTGCTGTGGCCATCAGCGCATGTGCAATAAACCTGACTGGGCAGGGAACCCAGAGAAGTGGGCGGAGAGGAGCAGGGCCAACCAGGGGCTTGTTTTATTGGTTCTCCAAACTACTGGGAATGGTAATGAACCGGTAGAATCCCACCCTGAATTGCGCCCTGAGGGGCCCACCTCCAGCGTTCCCCTTCCCTCTTAATGCCCCCCAAGGCATCCCACCGGCCCCCCAGGGTACCGCCCACTTTGGGAACCACTGGTTTAGAAGTTAATCATTAGAGATTTGGGATTACCTTTGTAACTTTGTTTTTTTTTTGCAGGAAACAATCAGCATCTTCGAAACTGTGTTGTATACAATCCAAATTTTCTTGTTCAGAAATTATTAAAAATATTAACTCTCTTTCCCAATAGGACAAATATAAAATGCCAATTTAAATAGGCATCGGTATAGAAATATATTGAAATATTTAGTTTTCATTATACCTAATTTTTGTTATTTTAGGCTCAGAATTGCAAATTCTTTATTCTGACAACAGTTATTAAAATGTTCATTGTATTATAAGGAAATATTTTAAAGCATTAGTTCATTAATTGAATTTGAAATGACACCCTGTACTGCCACATGCAATTCCTTTTTAATATCAATCAGTATTTTTTTTAATTCACATTTTAAAATGTCTTAACTATTAACTATTCATAGTAATGTCTTAACTATTAACTATTCATAGTAATATCTTAACTATTAACTGTTCATAGTATGAAAATTAACTGTTCTCTCTGGAGGTGCCTTTTCTCTCCATATGTAGCTTTTATTACCCAGCTAGTATTCAAAGAGTTTTCAATTTAATGTACCACAAAAGCTTTTCACAGCTGAGACACCATATATAACTTCATTAAGTATGCAAATAGCTTGTCTCTGTACACCAAATTGTATACAATAGGAAAGTACTTGCTTTAGAACAAGAATAAACGCCAATTCTCTATAAAACTCATGTTTATGATAGCTTTTAAGCCAAGAAACAAGTTCATTAACAAATGCACATGGGGAAACAAGAATATAACATGCATGAAAAATAGAAAATATTTGTAAGTTTTAATATCCAGAATATAAAGGGCAAATTTCACATGTATAAGAAAATGTATTCCTCACTAATTTGAATTTATAATTGCTTTCTTTGTAAAGCAGAGGAAGTCATGCCTGAAAACTAGCACTTCAAAATAAGGTAGTCAAAACAGGCTGGAGAGATCAGAGTTGACAGAGTATATGTACCTTCCCAGACATTCCGTCTTGTGTTGCTGCAGATCTATAGAAGATGCTTCACATACAAGTAAGTACCTAGTATCTAAGATGTGCTTCATTTGAAAGTTATTGATCAGAAAGAAGATTTACTGAACTTAAAACTGTTTCATGACCAGTTAAAAAGGAATTGCCAATCGTATTGATAGAAGCAAACTCAAGGGGCTTGTATATAGAAATATAAGAAATTATCATTTTTTATATTTCTATGTACAAGACCCTTGAAAAAGAAGAAGAAATTATCATTTCTGAACAAAGTGTTTACTGGAGAAAGGGAGAGGGAGAGGGAGGGAGCTTTATCTTTAGATTTTTTTCACCCAGTATCTTATAAATCTCAATTACTAAACAAAGCTTGTATTAAAAAAGATACCCTAGGTTAAGTCAATCATTAATCAGATCATGCATGAAAAGAAGTGTAACCTTACTCTAAATCAGAGGTCTTCAAACTTGACAGCTTTAAGATTTGATTTGTGGAATTCAACTTCCAGAATTCCTCCTCTAGTCATGTTTGCTCAGGAATTCTGGGAGTTGAAGTCCACAAGTCTTAAACTTGCCAAGTTTGAAGACCCTTGCTCTAAATGAACAGATAGATAGTCAGAATCAGACGCAGGATGTTCAGCCTAATAACCTAATGCTAAACTCTTCAGGAAAGAGTCAGATTGATGTAGTGATTAACACATCAGTTTTGAAACCAGGAGATTTTGAGTTCTATTTCTGCTTTAGTCATGATCTTGATCTTGAGTCAATCATTCTCTTAGCCCTAAGAAACAGCAGTAGCAAACCTCTTCAAAATCCTTGCCAAAAAAACTGCAGGGCTAGTCAAGGCAGTTGCCGGATGTTAAGACTGACTCAAAGGCACGCGCACACACACACACACACACAAAAGGCTTCTGAATGGGTGGAAATTGGCAGATTGATGTGCCTCCTTCTATTTTCTTAGAAATCTATCTTGGATGTATCTGTTCCAAATGTATCGGTTAGGTAGACTGTGTCTAAACTTTATCCAGGATAGTTTTCTAAGATATTTCAAGACTGGGCTGGTAAGCTGTCATGAAGTGATAAATAACATTTTAGAGGGCTGGAGGGCAGGATACATTTCCCAGTGAGTGCAGCTAGGACGAAAACGACAATTGACTCAATTTAAATTATACTAAAATGAGTAATCAAAATTAATAGCATATATTTGTTTCTCACAAATATTAATGGTTATATTCAAAATTACAATTGTAACTTTTGAAAAGACTCTGAAGGCTGCACCCAAGGTTGGGGGCAGGGGAGTGAGGGGGCTGGTTCTGTGAATCCATGCCAAGCTAAACATTCTATTCTGTTTACAAAGTATTTACAAGACAATATTGGTATTTTCAGATGGATACTTAGATATTGTAACAGAATTTACAAGTCTTATAAGCAGTTCTAAAGATAGTTGCTCTCAAGCAAGTAATTTAATAGTAAAGTTTATGTATAAAACTACCATCATTTATAGCAGTAGCAACAACCCAAATCAATTCACTCTCTCTCTCTTACTTTTCAATGACAGAAATTCAATTATTACACCAAATAAAGGTCATGAATGTACTTTAATAGAACACCCCCACATAGAAGCACTTTCAAAATTAAAAAAAACAAACAGAATAAGACCAGGAATCAAAGCCATGTAAATTAAAGCCATGTGATTCACTGTGAAAAGAATAATGAGTTTTACTTGGTATGGAATGAAAAATGCAGGAGTTTCTGTTATGTACTCTACTGAAACTGGGATTAGTTCATTTTTGTTGATAGTGCACTAGAAGTTCAACCTTTTTCTGTTTTGTTTCTTCCTACTACAGTATAGTTCTCTACTTACAACTATAATTCATCCCAGAAATATGGCTGTAAGTTGTGTCAATCATTAAGCAGGGCACCATGTGACTAGATCCGATTTTACGATCTTTGCAATGGTCATTAAGTGAATCATAGTACTCATGAAACAAACACGGCCATTACTAAGAAAAACCACTGTCTGCAATTGGCTGTCACATGACCATAAGATATTCCACATCTCCAACAATATCTATCAATCACCACCAATCCCTTTATAAAATGAAACATGCATATGTTTACTACATGCATATGTTTATGACAGATGATGCTGTTCATATGACTTTGCACTATATCCTACAACATCTTGAATCTCCAAAGACCTATGCAAGGGTCCTCTTTATAGACTTCAGCTCAGCATTCAATACCATCATTCTAGATATTCTTCTAATTGAACTAAACCAGCTAGCTGTACCTGACCACACTTGAAAATAGATCATAAGCTTCCTAACAGACAGGAAGCAGCAGGTGAAGATAGGCAAAATCACATCAGATACACCCCCAGGGCTGTGTGCTCTCTCCACTTCTTTTCTCTCTCTCTATACCAATGACTGCATCTCAAAAGATCCCTCTGTTAAAGTACTGAAGTTTGCAGATGACACAACAGTGATTGGTCTCATTCGAGACAATGACAAATCTGCATACAGATGGAAGTATACAACTAGCTCTGTGGTGCAATCAGAACAATCTTCGAACCAAACACACTCTAAACCATAGAAATGGTGGTAGATTTTAAGAGTAACCCTCCTATACTACCACCTCTTACAATACTAGTCAAGACAGTATCAACAGTAGAGACCTTCAAGTTTCTAGGTTCTATCATATCTCAAGACTTCAAATGGACACCTAACATCAAAAATGTCATTAGAAAGCACAACAAAGAATGTTCTTTCTGTGCCAACTCAGAAAGCTCAAACTGACTAAGGAGTTGCTGATTCAGTTCTACAGGGAAATTATTGAGTGTCATCTGGTTTGGCTCTGCAACCAAACAAGTCAGACACAGACTTCAATGAATAATTAGAAGTGCAGAAAAAAAACAATTGCTACCAACCTGCCTTCCATTGAGGACCTGTATACTGCATGAGTCAAAAAGAAGGCTGTGAAAATATCTACAGACCCATCACATCCTATATAAATTGTTTCAACTTCTACCCTCAAAATGACACTATAGGGCACACCAAAACAACTAGACAAAAGGATAGTTTTTCCCAAATGCCATCACTCTGCCAAACAACTAATTCCCACAACATTGTCAAACTATTTACTAAGATTGTATTACTATTATTCTTCTCATCCTTCCTATTACCTATCTCCTCTCACTTAGGACTAAAAACTTTGCCTGTATCGCTATGATTTATATTGTTTTATTTGTTTCCTAATATGATTTGATTGCTTATTTAGTAACCTATGACTATCACTAAGTGTTTTATGATTCTTGATGAATGTATTTTTTTCTTTTTAAGTACACTGAGAGCATATGCATCAAAGACAAATTCCTTGTGTGTCCAATCACACTTGGTTAATAAAGAATTCAATTCAATTCAATTCAATTCTATAAAACAATACTTAGTTGAATTGTAATTTTAGACACAGGGGGTTTGAGATAACAATCTTAAAGGGCTGATACTTGTCAAAGTAGTTGAATTCTAACATTTCCCCTATTTTAAGTGGCATCAAATATTTCAAGTTGGTCTGTGAGGGCAAAATGTTTAGAAAGTAAAACTTGCTATTTATTCATCAGCCCGAGGAGGGAAAAACTTGCCTTATAATGTAATATTAATGTGTAACATCAGCTGAAGCTTCCTGAAAACCAAAGGAATCTTCCCTAAATAAATCTGTGCATATTTTCAAAAATATATTTTCAGATTATATATTGAATACACTAACAGATTTTAAATGATATTATTCCATCACTTTGAACATTAAAGTAACTAAAATATAAGCAACTACTTTATTTTTAAAACACTGTATACATCAGTTATTCACAACAAGTGAGAATAGCAAACCAAAGAGCATCAAGAATTTCAATATTTCATTGATATGGAGAATAGTTTCATCCTGTGCATAAGTATTCTAGAAGAACTACCAAAGAGCAAACATCAAAGGATTCCATTGTAGGTATTTAGTTTCCATTTACTATGCAGTTCTGCAGACTAACGATCCAATATGTTCAAATTGCTTTCCACAGATACTGCTTTTCACCATTTATAATTAACAGTGTATGTCCCTCTACCTACTGCTGGAATTCCCTAAGTAATTTACTACTGTACCTATTTACCACCAATAACAAGCTACTGTCTTGCATGAACACTCTTGAGCATTTTTATTTCTTCAGTCATATGCTTTTCAAAACCAATTAATAATTTCATTTTTTTAAATTAACAGTATCTATGAGTTCAAATCAGAAAGATATATTGGCCAAATATGAAACATGATGAGGTTAGATTCTTATGCTGAATTTACAATGCTCCTTTAATCTTCCCCTGTACTACAAAATGTTCTGGATTTTGTGCTTCCTTATATTTTTATTTATATTTTTCAGTTCTTTAATTACTGTAGGACAGTATGGAGCATGAACATTTCTGGGCTTCTCACATTATTTTTGTTGTGCTGAAAGTAACTTTTCTACTGTATATTTCACCACACTATAAAGAACAGTCAATTAATTTTAAATTCTAAATTTAATAATTAAAGGATGGCATATAATGTATTGCTTCATTTAATTAATACCTTATTAAATTCATCAAGATATGTTGGGGGCTTGGAGAATACCTTCCGCAAATCATACTTTCATTAGTTTTAAAATCTTAACCTGTGTAGTTTCGATATTTTAATATATTATTTTTATACTTTTTTATAACTTGTAAGCTAAGGTACCCACAGTCACCTTATAGGGGAGGTGTGAGTGGCATAAAAATTAATTAATAAATAAAAATAAATAGATTACATTACTTAGTACAAAACTAAAATAAGGACATCTAATGGGAAAAACGGTGATAATGGAAACCTGTTTCCTTTTCATCTCCTCCTCCAACTTCTGAGCAAATAAAGCAGCTCAGCTTAATCTGAAGTAGCTCGACAAGAGTAACAATGAGAGGAGATACTTTAAAGTAACCAGTGCGGCATTTTTACCACCCCAACAAGTAATTCCAATCACAGCTTACACTTTTAAACTTAAAAAGAGGCAAAGATGGCGTTTTCCTGACACCGCAGTCGGAATGCAAGTCTATAAGAACTTTTTAAGAAACCCGGACAAGAAACTGGGAGAGGCAAAATGGCTCGAAGGAGAAGGGCTTGTTCTGAGAACCATTTCTACTCGCTGGGAAAATGCCAGCGTGCCAGTCACCTAGGTGGTCAGAAGGTGGTCCGGGCCCATTCGGCGGCGTTCTTGGCAGAACTGACGGCACCCCCCTTAACCCACCATTCAGCGCGGGGCAAACACCCAACTCAGAAACTTGCGAGGAAGTTGACCCACACTTTACGAGGATTCACGGAGCACTTTATATCTCTTATACGACTTGCGTCAACGACTGCTCTCTACGAAACCAAGCGTTGCATCTGCCCAGATGCTGCCTCTGCCCTTCAGTTCTTCCCTCACCTGCTGATAAAGCCGTCGCCGTCCCCATCGCACGTCTGGAAGAGGCGCCTCATCCTCTCCTCCTCGCCCGTGCTGGAAGTGTCGCTGCTGCTGCTGCTACTGGTGCTGCTAACGCTCACCTCTACCACCACTGCCGGGCCAGCCGCCGTCGCCATCGTACCGAGGAGGAGGCGACGCGACTCAAGGCTTCCAAGGTTCCCGGAACCTCCAGCTCGCCAGAGGACATTCCCCCCACCCCCCGCGCGCGCTCCCCTTCCCCAGCTCAGCTGTCGCGCGTACAAAGCACGAGAAGGCGGCACAATGAAAACAAGGAGGGTGGGGAAATTCAGACGCTCCGCCGCTCTTTCTCGCGCATGAATTCAGCGCGCGCCGCCTTGGGCGCCAATCAGGCGCATCCTAGGGACGGCGCGCGCATTGGTTGGCGCGCGAGACCCACTCTGACCCTTTTCTTCTTTGGAACCAAAACCTGGGGGAGCGGGTTTCGTCGGGTTGCAACGCAAGAGCACGGGAGAGTTAGAAGGAGGGTGGCGGACGCAGAGGTGGAATTTTGTGGGCTTAGTTATGATTTCGGTTCATTACCCTGAGACGTAGGCGAACGAACGGAGGAGAGTATCTTTTTGGAGCGAATGGAAAGAATATTTGCTAACGTCTGCAGAGTGCGTATCCACGGACGACCACCGTAACATTGCACTGCGTATGTGAACTATGCTCGCAAAAGTTGTTTGGGCTTGTTGACGATTAGCCTTGAGCAAAAATGTTTCTATCCGCGTTTCGTGTCAAACAATCATTATGTATGTCATATAAGAGATGTAAAGGTAGAAGGAAATGTTGCATCTGCCCAAAATGTACCTCTTTATATATTACGTTACACGTTGTTAACTATATTGTGATCGTAAATTTGCATTGCCTTAAGTAAAACTTTTGTATGATTATCTGATTTTCTCTTGAAGTGATCAATGTTATTAGCAAAATATGAATGTTGCAATGCATGCTTCATGAACGTGAGATCAAATCTCCAACTTGATATGTAAGTTAATTCAATTTAACTTTAAATAATTTTAGCCATTGTGGCAGCTTTTCATTTGTTTTCAGTATCTTTATTTTCTAAATATTTTTCAGCAGCTGCATTGTACTTGAGTTTAAAGTATGGAAGTGTTTTTGGTTTTGATACAGCACCATCTGTCTGCCTTATAGTACTCAAGTAGCATATGATGTACTGCCCAGTTCATTGTTATGGAACCATTTCTCACTTAGTTTGGAGATGGTATTTTAGATCTTGTTTATAACTGTTTTAATTTTATTGACCTAAATAATTTTATATTAGTATACATGGCCGTTCCACATCTCATCCCAACTGCAAATCATGTTCCTACAGTCTAATATCTAATAACTTATGTAGAGTGGATGTCACTAATATCTGCCCCATTTTTTTAAATAACCACCTGGCTTCAGCAAAAAATTAAAGACCTCCTGACATTTCATTGCTTAACCGAACTAATTGCTTTCACTAATCTGAAAATCCATTTAAGATGCTTCTATAATGGTATAGAAAAGGCAAAAAAGCCTTACCCTAACTATTTCTTCTATGGTCATACCTAGCGATTATTTGATCTGTAAACTTCCTTAGCATAAAAAAGAAAAAAAGTATTTTGAAAATGCATCTAGTTGCTTTAGAAAAAGAATCAAAGGAAACAAATAGTACAGAATGTATTCCATGGGAGTATGGTAGATGTAGAATTTTGACAGATTGTTCTTTATAACTGATTATGGCTCTCATAGCTATCATTTTGTGAAAGCATGCACAAACTTCTAAATCTATTCACCAGACTGAAAAAGTCTTCAACCTGTGGCCTTGTAACAAATCACTTAGGAATTTTACCAATCATAATTATGTATCAACTCTACTTTTACTTTTTTTTACAATATTTGCTATTCCCAATTCTACACTTTTTCTTGTCATACATTTTTCAATATATTTTTCTTGGTAATTTTAATTACATAATGTTTCTATTTCATATGAGTTCATCTAGCTACTGGCTATTTCTAAAAAAAGGTTAAGTATTCTGTGGAGCTAATTAGATGTTTTCTAGCAAACTGGTTACCTAAGCTTTGAAGCATATGTACTTGCACTACTTGTTACTGCATTCTTATCAGGTTTTAATTCTTGGAACGTATACTATTGTATGCTTACAATTGAATTTCTTCTTCAGCACTGTAGTTAAACTCAAAATGCCTTCCAATAAAAATCTTTACAATCAAATCCCTTCAGAGCATTTAATTATAAATCTTATAGAATTCTTTATTGTCCAAGTGTGATTGGACACACAAGGAATTTGTCTTGGTGCAAATGCTCTCAATGTACATAAATTTAAAAGAAAAGATACATTCATCAACAGTCAAGAACCATAAGATACAACACTTAATAACCATAGGGTACAATAAACAATCAAATCATACTAGGAAACAGTCAATATAAATCATAAGGATACAAGTGACAAAGTTACAGTCATACAGTCACAAGTGGAAGAGGATAGGTGATAAGGAATGATGAGAAAATTAATAGTAATAGTAGTGCAGACTTTGTAAATAGTTGAACGGTGTTGAGGGAATTATTTGTTTAGCAGAGTGATGGCATTCAGGGAAAAACTGTCCCTGTGTCTAGATGTTCTGGTGTGCAGTGCTCTATAGCGTCGTTTTGAGGGTAGGAGTTGAAACAGTTTATGTCTGGAATGTGAGTCTAAATATTTATCTCGAGCCTGTTTTATTTCTATTGTTAGAAAGCAGCCATAACTTATTAAAAACATAAGCAGAAACAAATTAACCAGACTAAGTACCCATTTGATGTAACTTTTTTGTTTTCCACAATAGCTAACCAAGTAATACACAAATCAGGAAGGAGCAACCCTAATTTAAACAAAATAATCCCCTTTTAATTGTGCTCCCATTACTTGAATTGGGAAATGTGTTATGTATGATTTAGCGAGATTATCATGTACTGTATCTGGATTTTTCAAAATGAACCTACTTTTTGCCACAATCACACTCTTTACCATACATTTCATCTACCCTCCCCACCCCCAATCTCATGGAGAATTCCTTTGCCCATTCATCAGCGGCATTTTGAAAAACTATATTTCGTTACTTGATTTTAAAGGATAAGGAATACCGTAATTTCCAGACTATAGAGTGCATCGGAATATAAGCTTCACCCACTGAATTTTAAAAGAAAAAAATATTTTTACATATATTAGCCACACCAGACTATAAGCCGCAGATATATACGTTGCGAAATGAGATATTTACACAGAAAGAGAAGAATGCTTTTCGCACGCAGCCAGACGTCTCCAACGTCTCAACATTGATTCATTAATGCCAAGCTTACGTATTTCCTTCCTGGATAGACAGATCGATTGCTTTCAACTTAAAGGCTGCATCATATGCTTTTCTTTGTATACTTTCCATGATGAGGATGTGAAAAATATTTTGCGTTCGTGCGTGTCATGCTGCTTGCATCGAGCGCGCCAAAAACTACCAGTAGCGTCGTCTTCTTTGCATTGACCTCTTGCGTCTGTCACATTTTTTGCGCCCCCTGATGGCAGTTAGCAAAGAAAAATCTATAGATAAGCCGCATTGTTGCACAAGCCGCAGGGTTCAAAGCGTGGGAAAAAAGTAGCGGCTTATAATCTGGTAAATATGGTAAATACAATTGATGAACATTTCAAAGCTGGACCAAGGCTCTTCTGATCATGTCTTCTACCTGCTGATCCAGCAATGCTGATAATCCAGGGGAAGTCAACTGTTAGCACAGTGGCCATGAACTTGAGTAAAGCCAACTTTACTCCAAAGCAAGGAAGTTGAAATATAGTTTAGGGGGAAGACTACCACCAGTTAGCAATGTATAAGGAATTGAAGGAGCAGCAAGAAGGCCAATATGCCTCAGTATACTTTAGATTTGTGCATATTGTGTCATGAAGGGTTAGGGTGCTAAATTCCCAGGCCTTTCCCTCAATTGTTAACAATTTCACCTGAGTTGCTGGGATCCTATATAGTAGGTGTCTGGACAGATTGCAGGGTAGCTTAATTTGGAGGTAGAAATTGATTCAGAGATCCAAGTCTCAAATTATATTGCATCTTATGTAACAAATCAACTGATTAAATTGTACGTATGAGTGATTAGGAGAAACCAGTTAAGTACCAGAGAGAGATATTCTCAATTAAAAAGCTCCTGCAATTAAAAATTTAAATAAATAGCATAATAATATAAGACACACATAAATATATTAAATAAAAAAATCAAATGGATTATAACATTTTATATCGTACTTGACAATCCAAGCCCTGCTGGGTCATCGTTTCAGAGATTTCCATAACTAAACAGAAAAAATTACCACAAATGGGCAATAAAACAGTGAGAGCAGGAGCAATTTCCAACTTCCCCACTGAGTTTCCTTGTTTAAGTAGCATTGGAAATCTTCCTTCTCCCTTCCTTGCATTCCTGACAACTTTCCCATTGAGTATGCTTGTGGGAAGCTTGCAAGAAAAAAGTCACTGCGGAGAAGCCAGCAGGAAGTAGCAAGTCCACGAGCAGCAGGGTTATAAATGACTACTACTGGGTAGGTGAAGGAGTTCGGGTGCATGGAGGTACAGGTCAGAAATTATACACAAGTGCATGTGCTATTGGGAAGGGATGGGTGTGTGGGTGTGCATCAGAGATGTCACATGGGTTGGGGAGGACATGTGGATGGGCAGCGTAGTTCAAGCAAAGTGTCTGGGATGCACAGAAGATGCTATGCAGGTCTGGAAGGCTCTGTATATAAGTTAAGAACAGTGCATGAGGTCACAGGTATGCACAAGGGTGCTGTGCAGATCAAGTAGGATGCGCAGTATGGCAATGCAGGTTAATAAGAATGGGAGGATGCAAGGAATGCCATGCAGTCAGAGATGGCATGCAGTAGGGGATTGCCTGGGTTTGTGAAAGATGCCTGGAAATGCTTGGGAGTGCACAAAAATTGCTATGCAGATCGAGAATGAGGCATACTATGTGGTGCAAGTCAGGAAAGGTGTGTGGGAATGCCCTAAAGTGCCTAATAGGTCAGGGAAACTGTGCACGGAGCAATGCAGATCTGGGAGATGAAGTGCATGGGAGTAAGCAAAAAGTGCTGGGTGTCAAGGCAGGCATATAAGGTGTAAGTTGGGTCAGAGAAGACATGTGGGAGGCAACACAGGTTGTGGGAGTATGTAGATGCCTGGACTTGGAAGGGTGCATGGGGGTTCTTTTCTGTTTCTTTTTCTTTCCCTTCTTCTCCCTTTCCAGCAGGCAAGTGGCTGGAACTGTTTCTGGAAGGGAATGAGAGATTGCAAGTGGCTGGGAAACTGTCACAGAACATTAAAAATGAAGATGCTGTGACTGAGCTGCAGCCCAGCAGCAGCCTTTAGCACTGAACCAGCCACAACATCCCCAAATTTCATTCCTTTGGAAATCATTTGTTGTGTATCTGTAAGTTAACCCATTTAAGGTATCTTGTTCAGGGGTGGGATTCAACCGGCATTACTACCGGTTCGGTAATTAAGTTTTGCGCATGCACATGTAATATACCATAACCTGTGCTGCCCGGACAGCTGATAAGCACTGCGCACAGGTGTGCAGCATTTGAACAAGCACTTTTTTACTGCTTTTTCAACCTCAGCTGTGCTGCACAAAGCAGCTGAGGTTAAAAAAGCAGGAAATGAAGGTCAGGTAAGAGCCCTGGCGGGCAGGCCAAACAGCAGCAGACAAAGAACTGGTTTGGTGTCTGCTGCTCTTTACAGCTACCGGTTCTGTAGAGCCAAGCAGAACCGGTAGCATCCCAGCCCTGATCTTGGTTCAAAAATTGTTGCTTTATAGTTCATCATATTACCCATTTAAAGATGATAGCAAGAGTTTTAGTAACATAGAGCTGATATTTCAGTTTATAGCAATAACATTTTCAAACATTGTAGTATTCTTCTGGTAGACTGTAAACTCAAAACTAGATTGACTGTTAGGTCATGGCCATGATCGGTAAGAATAGAAAAATTTCTTTCATCTTCATCCATACCCCTTCTCCTCACCTGTCAAAGATGGACATGGACTTAATATTCTTCCACTAGACCTGCATACAGAACAATGCAGTAGTCAATACAAGAGAAAATAAAAATGCTCTTTCTGCAGAAAGCTTCCATGTTTAGCTGGATAGTAGGATCTCTTTTTTTATTGAAGCAGATATCCAGTGATGAAATTCAGAACTTGCCTGTAGATACAATGAAATATATATTCTAAAATATAAGAGGCTGAGCTCAAATAAGATTTTGGTTAAATCAATGACTTCTTCCTCAGAATGACAGAAAGATGCCAAATTTTGATTTGGTTTTTTAGCATGCTTTGTGAAAGCAGCCACTGTTGATTTATTACTTAGCAGAAATATGTTTCATTACTAAACAACTTATTAGGATAACGCTGGAAGTATGCCGGACATCATCATCTGATTCACAAAAACTTATACGAAAATAAATTTATCCATCTCCAGAGTCTCTGAAAAGGATGTTCTATTTAACATGCTCAAAAGGCGATCGCCTTGGGAAGATTTCTGGTTTCGCATATCACGCTAATCTTATTTTAAAAATCACCCTAATCACACAACACTCTGGGATATTTTAATTTAGTTCGCTCGCATCATCAGTGTCTGTTCACTAGGCCAAAATGTGGCACCGACCCATAAAACAGCCACCCTCTCAGAAAGTCGAATCGGCCTTGGCTCGCAATACCGTCGCTGACACGGAAGAAAGCAACCTCCCCTCACCAGCGCCAGCTCATAAAACCGGCTTCTTTTCTTTCTACCTTCCTTTTCCCGCCTGGAAGGCTGTGACGTCACCATGCATCCGAAGACTCCGCCCCTTGCGCTGCTCCTTTCGGTTTCCCGACTGAGTTTCGGGCTATCTCGGGCCTGGGGCGGCCCGACTCGGCTCCCTCTGGCGGCGCCGATCGTCCCGGGCTGAGCTTGAGCTCCAGGGCGGCCTTAAGAGATGTCCCGGCCGAATAGTGTCTCGCCTCGGCCCTCGGGGAGTGGATCCACAACCGGAGGCCCGCCTACCGCCGCCGCCGCCGCCGCCGCCGCCTCGTCGTCCTCCTGCTCAGGCGGTGGTCGCGCCAAGGGGCTGAAGGACATTCGTATTGACGAAGAAGTGAAAATCGCTGTGAATATCTCTCTGGAGCGGTTTCGGTATGGGGACCAACGAGGTAACGGCTCCCTACCCCCAAGGAGACCCACAGTTGATGGGATTGTCCCTGCCTTGAACCAGGGCAGCCCTTCCCCTCCCCCCACCGCTCGACAAGCTAGTCCACTGTTAAAGGTTTGCAAATTAAGTGATCCTCCTTGTTGGTTTTTCCTGTGGATTGACCTGCAAGCGCTGTCTCAGTGTATCCGACAACTACAGTGGAGAATATCCCTTATGGAGAAACCAATTGCTGGTGAACAACTGCCTGTATTGTTTTTCTTCACCCTTGTGGTCCAACGTGATATCTGTCTATTATGTAAAGGAGGCCAACTTTACCCCCCCCTGCATTGGTTACTCTGGCTAGGAAAGTCCAAATGTCTTGGTTGCTGATTGTAGTTGTTGCAGAAATAATGTAGCAGCATCAATGCAGCATTTCTTAAGGAACTTATTCAGTCTTCTAATCTATTAGATACTGAGGATCTGTCATTCTCTTGCAACTCACAAGACAGTTCCCCCCCACTCCATTAAATGCAGATTCTTCAGTGTGGAGTTGCCCATACTGTATTTTCAGACAATCAGAAATAAAAGGTTTTTCTACAGTGTTATATCAGGTATACTAAGGAAGAGTAAATATGAGTTGAATCATTTGGCTCTGATATTTCTGTGCGTGTGTATACAGTAGAACCAAACAGCAGATAAATAAGGCATGTTTCCAATTGTGCTGTCCCGAAAGGTAACAAGCAAGCATGATGGTCATAATGAACTCAGGCCCTGGGCAACCAGCATTTCTTGGTTGAAGAAATTGTTCAGGTGAAGGAATTTATAAACTTCTTTGGTATAATATTTATCATATTTTCATTTGTCCATTTATTTAAATGCCATGTAAAATAAAGAATATTTGCACATTTATCAATCAATAGTTTATTTTTTCCCCAGGTTATTACTAATTAAATTTGTTAATTGACATATGATATAACTCTGTGTTGTGTTCTGAAATAAGCTCCATATAATTCAGTGGAATCTTTCCAGATGAGACTCTTTTCTCATCTCTGAGAAATATTTATTCCTGTTTATGAATGAAAATAATCCAATTACTGAATATTCCTGTTGTAATTTTCTCCTGCAGAAATGGATTTTCCTTCATCATTGACCAGCACTGAGAGAGCTTTTATTCATCGACTAAGTCAATCTCTTGGTTTGATTTCTAAAAGCAAAGGGTAAGCTGGTATTTTATAAAATAAGCAGCTTCCATGTATTGTGAGTCAACATGGATAGTTCAGAATTAATCTTTCTGATATAATTGTAGTTTTAAGCTTCTGAAGTATTTTAATGATGTTGAGTTCTTCATGAGTTTGATGTGCTTCTGTTTTAAATAATGCTACTGTATTGCTGTCAAGTGCTTGTTCATAATTTCATGTTTAGATAGAATTGATAGCCAGATAACATTGGCTATCATTTATCCTGTGTTGCTGCAATAAAATATATTCATTTAGATCAGGGGTCTTCAAACTTGACAGCTTTAAGACTTATGGACTTCAACTCCCAGAATTCCTCCTCCAGTCATGTTAGCTCAAGAATTCTGGGAGTTGAAGGCCGGCCACAAGTCTTAAACTTGCCAAGTTTGAAGACCCTTGATTTAGATTTTATACTATTTTTATGTTAAAAATATTTAGAAAATGATTATTCTTAGGTTTAGAAGGGTAGATAAATTCTGTAGATGTTTGAAGTAAAATTGAAATGAGCTGGACTTCTAAATAAATATTGTTAAGAATTAACTAGGTTTTCTGATCATTGACGATGTAAAAATTCTTACTGTATTTTATTCAACACAATGAAGTTTCTTTAGTTACAAAAAATTGTGATACATACTCATGATCTCAGTAGATGGCAGCATCTGACTGAGTTTGGGAGGTAACTATGATCACCCTGGTTAGTGTTGAAATGGAAGATCACCATGCACAGTTGGCTAGACTGGGAACTTAAAAACATCCCAGAAGTCAACAGTGGAAAACCTTATATCAAGAAGACTGCTTGGATGTATCACCAAGATTCAGCTTCATTTAAAAGATACTTTACTCTTATGTGATTGCCATTAGTAAAACCTTAGATGTTCCTAAAAAGTTATTAATGGTTTAAAAAGTATGTGTTTAGATAGCCATTTCAGCTTACAGTATAAAAAGCCTTGTCCTAGAAACAAACTAAATTCTATATGTTTTAGATCCTATTCATTGAAATGTATACTGAGCATTTAAAATGCAGTAGGGATTTGCTGTACTCAACTGTGTGATTGCATTTCAGAGTAGATGATCTATGTATTGATAATTTAGAAATAATGAACAGTTACAGAGAAAAAATTAAAAAGAAACCTAGCATATTTTAATATTCTTTGAGATAATTAGTTAATATCCAGATATTCTGATCAATGTGAATGTTAAGGATCATTCTGGTGATAAATAAAACAATGCATCCATATTACAGGAAAGGAGGAAACAGATACCTCACTGTGAAGAAAAAAGATGGATCTGAATTGGCACATACAGTGATGACTTGTAATTTGATTCCAAACACAAAGCATGCTATTAGAAGTTTAGTTCAGAGATTTCCTGTAACCAATAAAGAACGCACAGAACTTCTACCAAAGACAGAGAGGGGAAATGTATTTGCTGTTGAAGCTGGTAGGTTGAATATCCTGTGAAACACTACAGTAAACTATGGGAGGAAAATATGTTGCTGAAAGACATGCTTAAAATGTTACCATTACAGTCTGAGATTTTTTTATAAATGTGATGATTGCTATCCTAATGAGTGTGAGTTCAACCCTGTGTTGATGGTGCTGATTCATCATTACCCCAATACTGCTTTGTTGTTGTTGTTTTGAAGACTTTTCTAATTCTTCCCCAAAGAAGAGAGAATTTTGTGTTTCCATTCCCTTTAATGAATTCTAAACAGAACTCAGGATTCAACAATAAGAGTCACAGGAGTAACTTCATTAAGAATGAACAGTAGGTTGAATTGTTCAAGTGGGATTTCAGTACAGATTCCACATTTCATAAATTTTACTTTGAAGAGACTGGGCCATATCAGATGAGATTCTGAAGAAATCTGAGGAGATACACAGTGGACCAGCCTGTTCTTTGATTCCTCAGAAACATTTTTTATTTTTCCTACTATTGTAGTTCAAAGACCATTTTAAACTATTTTTGTACCAAAAAAAATGAACTTATGTTGTACTTCTGGCATACGGCAGGCCTGAGTTTAGCTGTTTTAATCTCCTAATCTATGCATTAAAAAAAAGTTAAAATCTCCCCTCTATTAAGTCTTAAATAGGCAAACTTTTAGCAGACCAGGTATGGCCACAAAGAAGAGATGGGAGTAGTCCTCTAAAACTTTCACCCGCGAGCTGTAAGACAGGTTATGTTAATACTGTGTAATCACTAAGCTATTTAGTACTTTGATCTATGATTTGCCTGGTTTTTAGAGTGAAAATGTAAATAAAGAATAGCTGTTCTGTATCCATTGTGAACAAATGGAATGTGTGTCTATTGTCAGACTGAGCAATTACTGTTTATTCACAATTATGTTCCACCGGAATTTTATTTATCAAAGATACTGTTACAGTACAAACTAAGTAATAGTTTGGTACTGTCTTGTTGTGTGATATTCAATTTCTAAAACCAAATTATTTATTGCATGTTACAGTAGATAGATTTTCAACTTATCATAATCCTTATTTTTCCCCCATAGAGAATAGAGAAATGAGCAAAACAAGCGGGCGTCTTAACAGTGGCATCCCTCAGATCCCAGTGAAACGGGGAGAATCAGAATTTGATTCATTTCGACAGTCTCTACCAGTTTATGAAAAGCAAGATGAAATTGTTAGAATTATTAAAGAAAATAAAGTAATTTTGATTGTGGGGGAAACTGGATCTGGAAAAACTACTCAGGTATGCTACATATAAGAAAAATAAAAAATATGGAAAAGCTGTCCTAATAGATAAGTAAATAGTTTTAATATTTTAAAATCTTCCAGTTTCAGATGGTAATATGCTATGTGGGATTTATATGTCTAGTTAACTGATTTTTCTTCTTCTAATAATAACACCTATCTTTATCTTCAGATACCTCAATTTCTGCTTGATGATTGTTACAAAAATGGCATACCATGTCGCATATTTTGCACTCAACCAAGACGGTTAGCGGCAATTGCTGTGGCTGAAAGAGTTGCTGCTGAAAGAAGAGAGAAGATTGGTCAGACTATTGGTTATCAGATCCGATTAGAAAGCAGGTCTCATCAAATGTTTTTTGTATACTTGGATTTCAGTATTTTAGAAGACTTGCAGATTACAGATTGTGCAAGTAACAAGGTTTAGAGATAATCTCACCCCTTGGCACGTTACATGTATTTTTGATCCTATAACTCTATATCCCTCTTTTGGTTTAAGAAGACTGGTATGCAGGTATCCTCAACCATAAATGAGCCCAGAATTTCTGTCATATATCATGACAGTCATAAGTCAAGGCATCTGCATTACAAATTTTATGATCTTTTTTTATGACAGTCATTAAATGAAACCATTGTTCACAATGGGTGTTTTTTGCTGGAAACCAGAAGTAAATGGCATTAATGCTGTGTTGCGTTATTGTGATAAATACTAATAGCATGTACTGTTTCCAAATGAACATCCATTTCATCATCTACCAAGTCTATTTTTTGATAATACTGCCTTCCAGAATTAGTCAACAGTACATAACAAAGTGATACTGTATTTATAGGATGCTTTTCACAGAAAGTCTTGCCTCATAGATTTTTTTAAAAATAACTTTCCCAGTGATTCATTGTTTTACATTTCCAAGATTTTAAAAATGTAGTCCAAAATTTGTTTTAATCCTGAGAATGATTTCCCTTTCCTTCCTCACTGTTCAGTACTCTACTCTTTTTTGTGATTCCTCACACTAATATGCTTGATTATGTTAATCAAGTTTGAAAATTGTGAAACTAAGTGTAGTTAAGATATTTAAAATATTTCTTATGTGTTGCTTCTATATGTAATGCTGACATTGATTTGTTGAGGAACCTGTATCCCTCATTGAATGAACATGAACTGTTTCATATTTTAAGTGCCACCTTCTAGCCTTAGATTTTGTGCAGGTATGTGCCTGTGTTACATATAAATTTTGATACAGAAACTACATGTAATATATCCTTTCTTTATTGTTTTTGCTTAGTCAGGGTATAATCCAGTCTTTTCTTTGTGTTAAATCAAGTCATTTGGTCTTTCAAAATAACATTGCTTTGCACTACAGTTTTGTAGTACAGCTTGTTCAAAATTTACAGTGTTGAAGTGATAACATTGTGATGAGAAGCCCTTTTTTGTAGCAACTTTGTGTCTATGTAATTGTTTTTAAATGTTTTTATTCATTAAACATTTTTATAGCTACCCAACTCACACATTGGTTATTTAGAGAGGCTTACAAAATCTAAAAAATAACTTTATATTAACAGGGTTTCTCCAAAAACGCTCTTAACCTTTTGCACAAATGGTGTATTACTTCGTACACTAATGGCGGGGGATAGCGCATTGTCTACTGTAACTCATGTTATTGTGGTAAGTTTGGCCAATGTTTTTCAAAAATGGTATCCTTGTTAATGTGCAAACTTTTTAATATAAAATTTTATTTATTTTAAAACAAAAATAAAATTAATTTTTAAATAAAATTTTAAAGTAAAAATGTTAACATATAAACAAATTTTCTTATTAGCATATTAGTGGTCTTATTTATTTAATCAATTTATAAGAATGCCTTTTCCCCTGTAACTCTGGTATTGCTATCTTGATCCTATATTACTTTGAGGCACTTGCTCCTGAACTATGGAGTCCAATAGAGGAAGAGATTCTGATCCATTTTTTAAACTTCTACACATGCATTGAACAGAATTTAATTATTATACTTTTGTAACTGTAATAGGCTCTAAAGCTTGAGCAACTATACTTACATACTAGATATTTTACCAATGTTTGTAAGCTTGAATTGTGAAATAATATATTGATACACTGACAATTTAATTATAATTATTTTTTTTCATTTTTAAATTATGATTATCTTGACTTTAAAGTGATTTGATAAAAATATTTATCTTCCAAATGAACATACTTGGTATCTATGGGTAGTACCAAATTATGAAAGAATATAATTTTCTGTGATCAGCAATTTCTATATATAATCAGAATGTGAGATTTAAGGAACAGTTTTCAAACGAAGCATGTAAAATTTGGGATTCTGATTGGTTTTTTTTAAACTGCCTTTTATTTGACAGCTTGAATACTCTGAAGCAAAATACTGCATAAAATCCCAATATAAGGAAAGCAGGATGAATTATATGTTGATTGTTGGGACTATTAATATTAGATGGGACAATGGCTAGGTAATTCTGAGAGTTTAAGCCCATACATTAGGAGCATGCACAAGGTAGGGAAAATTAATGTCAACCAATAGAAATGAAAACCGGTATTTGTATACCAATGCAGTAAAAAGATAGCAAAACATAGCTTCAGTATAGTAGCCTTGGTCATTATGATTAATGCTAATAAAGACCACAAAAGCATGATTATCATTTCGATTATCATCTCTTCCATTCAGGGGTTTCAAAATCTTATGGCCAATGGTTTCATTGGACTTTTAAGAACTACATAGAGCAAATATCATGGATGATAATCATGGTGATTATACTTTCCAATCAATCATGTTAGATTCTCAATGATTCTATGGACCACTGCTCTCCATATTATTTTTATCCTGTGCAGTTTCTTTCAGTTATTTTATTCTTTGGCTGATGCTGGCTTTTATAGTTTCTAGCCATTGTGGTTTTATCAGGCTTTTCCCTTTTACTGCTGACCATTCTTAGCATAGTTTTCTTTTCCAGTGAGTTTCATCACATGATATGGCTGAAATAAATAAGGTGGACTTTTGTGATTTTGTTTTTCAGCCATATGTAAGGTTTTATATGACCTACTACATGCTTGTTTGTCATCTTTTCTGTCCAAGAAGCCTTATTAAATTTATATACAAATAATGAGCTATGTATAATTGAAATATTTGCAACAGGTGAACAACTTTAGTTAATAGATGACAACAAGAAACAAATTATAACATGATGTAACAAAATGCTCAAGTTTTATTATAAAAACCATGGTTTGTTTATGTTGCAGGATGAAGTCCATGAGAGAGATCGATTCAGTGATTTTTTGTTAACAAAATTAAGAGATATGCTACAAAAACACATGTCATTGAAACTCATACTTTCTAGTGCTGCTCTTGATGTGAATCTCTTTGTCAGATATTTTGGAGGCTGTCCAGTGATATATAGTAAGTTCAAATATTTTTTTTAAAAATCCCAGAATTAAATACAGTTCAAGAAAATATGTATTACTGTCTGTGTGTTTGAGAGGGAGGGGGAGAGACAGAGGGGCTACCTCATATTTTGGACACATGCTGTAAGTTAGCCTATTTGAAATATCTTGGTTCAAACTTATTGCCCTATGATGTACCATTTTGTCGAGTCAAAGTTTACCCACAAACATGAAAAATTTAGTAGTACTTAGATTATTTGACATAGCATGTTTTTGAAAAAAAGGGGGGTATTCAGAATATCTCAGCTGTGATATAATAAATTTTTGTTCAATTCTGAGTATGTAATCATTACCTGTGCAGAAGTAAACACTATTTGGATATAAACTTAAAAAATATTACTCTTAGTAGATATTAAATGGAGCTTGATTTAACTGGGCAAATATTTATCCTAAGATTTTTTTTTTCAGTTGCTAAAGCAGCAGTCTAAAAAGAGCAGTGATGTAATGAAACAGGAAGAATACATTAGAAGAGTCTTAAACAATTTTGTGGGGATTGGACCAGAGTCCCCAAAATCAGGTCCTGGTTTATATAATTAAACTAAACAGATTTATGCAACTAAACTAAACTGCAGCTAAGCAGATTTATGTAATTAAACTGGAGCCTATTAAAATTAAATGAAGATCAATAGAAAGATACTTAAATAAAGCATGTTACCATTATTTATCTATTAATGCTTAACTCACTGAGAATGAGTAAAGGAACAGAAAAACATAATAACAAGTGTTGTGGCAATAGGGACTATCTACTGAAGTTCATCTCTGTGGACTAATAGCTAACTAATCAAATCCGTATAATAAGCATGACATAATCTGACAAATGAGATATTAATATTTTCATTGAAGTCTGCTTCACTTGGTCATTTTATTGTGCTTCATGAACATGCAAAAAAGCTAGAAGATTTGGGTTCAAATTCATACACCAATCACAAGATTTTAAAGATTAATATACAAATAAAATCCAGGAGTTTTTCTTTGGGGACTGTTGGACTAACAGGAAAAAACTAATGGAACTTCATTTTTATACAGGTAGTCCTCGACTTACAGCCACAATTGAGGCCAAAATTTATGTTCCTAACTCGGTCATTTGTTAAATGAGTTTTGCCCCATTTTACAACCTTTCTTGACACAGTTAAGTGAATCATTGTAATTGTTAAATTAGTAACACAGTTGTTAAGAGAATCTGGCCTCCCACATTCTTACTAGAAAGTCGGAAAAGGTGATCATATGTATCCAGGACACTGCAACCATTATAAATGAGTCAGTTGCCAAGGGTCTGATTTTTAATCACTTGACCATGGGGGTGCTGCAACATTGTAAGTATGAAAAATGGTTTCAGTGCTGTTAAACTTTGAATGGTTACTAAATGAAATGTTGTAAGTCAAGGACTACCTGTATATGATAACTACAGCAAGATTATTGTATGTATAAAGATGGAAAGATTTGGCAATACCTACAATGGAAAAATGGTGAAGATGATAGAACTTGCTGAGATGGCAAAATTAACCTATTTGCTTAGAGAAAATGCAATATATATGTTTATTTAGGAGTGTAGGAGCCATGCTGGTGCAATGGTTAGAATGTAATACTGCAGGCTACTGTGACAGTATGAGTCTCACCAACTCAAGGTTGACTCAGCTTTCCATCCTTCTGAGGTCAGTAAAATGAGGACCCAGATTGTTGGGTCCAATATGCTGACTATAATCTGCTTAGAGATGGCTGTAAAACACTGTGAAGCAGTATATAAGTAGCTATTGTTCTTTATCACTTAGCTATTGCTATTATTACTGACTGGAAATCCCAAATGGACTTTTTATATAAGACAGAATAAATAGACTTATTGATTTATGATTCTGTCAATTAGATAAGATAGATTATAAGAAAGGAGAAAGTCTTTTTGTAATCAATCTAAAAGAAGAAGGGAGGTAGCTCTATAATAGTACTTAACAACTGCTGTAAAGAAGATCAGAATCTAAATTTTTATCGCTTTTCTATTTTTCATTTTGTCTTTCCTTTCCCCCCCCCTTTTTAATACTAATTTTTACTCTTGTTTTTAAAAATTTCAATTATATATTTAAAAAGATACTTCAGTGTTCTCTAAAAACACATGTGTTTATTACAATTCCTAATTGATTGTTCAGAATGAACTCTGGGAATTTATAATAAAGTTTGTGTTTACAGTTCCAGGAAGACCCTTTGAAGTAAAGGAAATGTTTTTAGAAGACATATTAAGAAGTACAGGCTATACAAATAAAGAGATGATCAAATACAAAAAGGAAAAGCAGCGTGGTGAGTATTTAGTTTTGCAGTTGTTGGAAATTTAATGTTTTTTTAAAAGAATTTTAATTTTTAAAAACAAACATACTCATACAAAACATAAAAACATAAAGCCATCTTCCATTTTAAATACATACAGTGTGTCAGTTGGTTACAAATCTTTTGTGCTGTTCTTCTGTAGTCATTTACTCACAATTTATATCAATTTTCACATTGTCGAACTAAAATTCTTGTATATTTATCAGTTATTAATCATTCATGACTAAACTATTTATTCCATCATTTTATATGAGATGTTCCAAGTTTTATCTTAAAATTTATGTTATACTTTCAACCAATGGTTATATATGTCTATATTATGTCTTATATCAGTCTATTAAATTTCTATCACAAAATTATCTACTATTACATTATCATGTCCTTTTGTTCAACCATTGATAAAACAAACCCCATATCATATAAAATTGTTTATCTTCTTGTTCTCTAATTTCAAATGTCAATTTACTCATTTCAGCACAGTGCATAATTTTCTTAATAACTTCCTCCTGCATAGGTATGTTATCATTTTTCCAATTCTTAGCAAATACAATCCTAGCCGCTATTAGTACATTTACAATCAAATATTTCAATTCTTTGTTGTATAATTTCAAATAAAAAGATCTCTGGTTTAAAGTCTATATGTTGTTTTATCATTTTTTCCAACCATGTGTGGATTTTAGTCCAATATTTCTTTGCGTCCGAACATGTCCACCACATACGGTAATATGAGCCAGGTATCTGATGACACTTCCAACATTTATCCGATTTATTCTTAAACATTCTCGCAAGTCTCGTCGGGGATAGATGCCACCTGTAAAACATCTTACACAAATTTTCTTTATATGCAGTTGACATTGTCATTTTATAATTTTGAGACCACAATTTTTGCCATTTTTCTAAATCAATCCCATAATCCAAAAATTTTCCCCCAAACAATCATTGTTTCTTTAACTTTTCCTCCTCCAATTTAAATTCTAATAAGTGTCCGTAAAGTTTTTTAATTACCTTTTCATCAGTACCCATCAAAATCTTATCTAAGTCAGTCAACTTACCATAAATACCTTCTGCTTTTACATCTTTGTTAAATCTAGATTGCATTTGCAAATATGAAAACCAATTCATTTTTACACCTTGTTCTTCCAACACTTGCATAGATTTAAGTTCACCCTTTTCATTCAATATCTCACCATATCTAACTGTTTGTTCCTTTTTTTATATTATTGGATAAGAAAAAGCTTCAATGGTAGATATCCATAGTGGAATTTTTAAATAATATTGTCTTTTTATTTTCTCCCAATTAAAAAACAATGCCTCTCAAATATAATGTCTTCTAAAATACCCCTGCATTTTAGTTCCCTTGTACCAAAGGAAGGCATGCCATCCGAACAGCAAGTCATGCCCTTCTAAGGTCAATAGTCTACTGTTCCTTAATGTTATCCATTCCTTTACCCACATCAAAATGGGTTGCTTGGTAATACAGTTCCCAATTAGGCAAGGCAAACCCTCTTATTCTTGCATCTTGTAATGATTTTAATTTTATTCTTGCTTTTTTGCCCTGCCAAATATATTTCAACACAATTCTATTTAAATCTTCAAAAAACTCCTTCCCTAGTAGGATTGGAATTGTCTTCAATAAATATAAAATTCTAGGCAATACACTCATCGTAATTGTAGATATTCTCTCAATCAATGATAATTGTAAGTTTCCCAATTTTATCAATTCTGTCGCAATCTGCTGTTTGAGTTTAAGATAATTATTCTCCTTCAGTGTACTACATCTTGATGTAATGTATATCCCTAAATACTTAACCTTATTTGTGACCTGTATTTCTAAAACTTCTTCCAACTCTTTCTTTTGTCTTACTAGCATATTCTTTGTTAGTATCTTTGTTTTATCTTTGTTTATTTTCAAACCTGAACCTTTCCATATTCTTCTATTTTTTCTATTAATTTAGGTGCTGTTTCCAATGGGTCTTCTAATATAAATACCAGGTCATCTGCAAAGGCTTGCAATTTATACTCTTCCTTTTGGATTTTCATTCCTTTTATTTATCTTCTCTAAAATTCCTATTCAACACTTCCAATGTTAACACAAACAGCAGGGGCGACAGTGGACAACCTTGCCTTATCCATTTTCTTATGTCTATAGATTCTGTTAGTTCTCCATTTACCCTAACTTTTGCAGTTCGTTCATAATATATCGTTTCAATGGCTTGAATGAAATTTAATGTTTTGATTGATATAAAATGCAAAAGGGAAAGGGAAAATGCTATAAAATACAGTGGAAAAACCCTAACATAGCAAAAGCTATGCATCTTAGCTTGATTTTTTTCTTTATGTAAAACATAAATATGCCATCTAGAAGAAAAACAGCAGACAACTTTGACTGAATGGTATTCTGCGCAAGATAATAGTAAGCCTGAATTGCAACGACAGAGGGCTGTTCCAAATGTAGCTGAAGAATATGAACTGCTGGACGATGGGGCTGATACTGTCTTCAGTCAATTGGTATGCACTACTCTAAGATCTTCAATATTTTATGTTAGATTTTATTTTGGACAGGAATGGTTATGGTTGTAAGGTCAGGCTGTGCCAGTGAACATCAAGTTTAGCTGATATATCTTTTTCACTAATATTTTTATATGCATATTCCAACTCTACAAAAATATTAGAAGATGGTGAAAGTCCAAACTACTACTTACTTTACTTTATTGTCATTGCACCTCGTACAACGAAATCAAAAAAACCATCTTCAGTGCACATCATGACCATGATCATGAAAATAAACACAAACACACATCCTTCACACATTGAACCGAAAACCCCCGACACCGCACCAATATTGCACTATACAGCAGAAATCAAAAGAGCTACTGCCCTGGGATAAAAGCTGTTTTTCAGCCTATTTGTCCTTGTTTTTATTTATTTTTTACCGTCTGCCAAATGGTAATAGTTCAAAAAAAAGGGTTCCCAGGATGAGATGGATCTTTGAGAATGTTTTGAACTTTCTTAAGGCAACGGGAGCTATAAAGCTCTTCCAAAGAGCTTTATACAACTTCCACATTGTATTCTTTTGTGCTTTTCAATTTCCATGATTTTATCATTCTTCCCTTTTCATTGAATTCATGCTTTTATTTATTATGTATCATGTAAAATTGAAATATATATATATGGTATTCAGCTTTGTTCGGGTATTTTCCCATGTCATTATAGTTGTGCTTTTAAAGTTGTAGCAACGTTTCGGCAGAATCTCATCTGCCATCATCAGGCTCCTGTATAGTGTTCGTCTGTGAGTCAGACTTTTACAGCTGTTTCTGTTTTAAATTTGGGGCTAGCCTATTACTGTGCCAGAATGGTTTTTTCTTCATCCTGATTGGTTGGGAGTCTTGGTCTGTGTTTATTGGTCTTGAAGTTTGCTGTGTTCTGCTTGATTGGTGTTTCTAATATGTTCTGTCTGTTTTGTAGCTTTTTTTGTCTTGATTGGCTGGCAACATTGTGTTTCCTGTATTGGAAGCTTTTAGTGCGGCTTGGCTCCGAGTAAATGGATGGCTATCATTTTTTAGGAAGCTAGGTTTCATCTGGGTGCCTGGTTGGGGTGTGTTTGAGCTGGAGGTATCAGGGGGAGTCTGTTTGTGCCCAGGTTTGCCTGGCTTGTGGTGTGGAAATTTTTTTGTTTGAGAGTGCAGGCTTCCAAATAATTGACAGTCTGGTGGAGTCATCTCTTCTATTCATGCTTTCAGGTCTTTTTTCAATTATCAGAGAATTATCAGAGAAGCCATAGAGATTGAAAAAAAACCCTGAAAGCATGAATAGAAAAGATGACTCCACCAGACTGTCAATTATTTGGAAGCGTGCACTCAGAAACAAAAGTCTCCACACCACAAGCCAGGCAAACACCTGAGCACAAACAGACACCCCCCCCGATACCACCCTAACAAGGCACTCAGATGAAGCCTAGCTTCCTAATAAATCATAGCCGTCTGTTTACTCCGAGCCAAGCTGCACTAAAAGCCTCCAATACAGGAAACACCAAGTTGCCAGCCAATCAAGACAAAAAAAAAGCTGCAAAACAGACAGAACATATTAGAAACACCAATTAAGCAGAACACAGCAAACTTCAAGACCAATAAACACAGACCAAGACTCCCAACCAATCAGGATGAAGAAAAAGCCATTCTGGCACAGCAGTAGGCTAGCACCAAATTTAAAACAGAAACGGCTGTGAAAGTCTGACTCACAGACGAACACAATACAGAAGCGTGATGATGGCAGATGAGATTCTGCCGAAACGTTGCTACAACTTTAAAAGCACAACTATAATGACATGAGAAAATACCCAAACAAAGCTGAATACCATGTATGTATGTATGTATACATACATACATACATACATACATACATACATACATACATGGAAGCAGCTTAGACTTAGAATAACTTTATTGTCATTTTGAATATACACTAATTGGCATACATTAAAATGAAATTTTATTGCATACAGGTCACAAAGGGTTATTATAAAGCTTATATTGGCAAAGTCAAGGATATGCATGAATATCTCCCAAATTTACAGTAATAACAATAATACAATAATTTTCACTGGTGGAGTCCAGAAGAAGAGCCTTTTCGGCTATGGCTCCTATCCTCTGGAGCATTGTGTTCTCCAAATGAGATCTATATTCACCCTTTGGCCTTCCAAAAGTGGCCTGGGGCCCAATGGGGGTATGGTGTTTTAGAGGTAGCTAATGTATGAGATAACATCACACCTTCTCCCTGTACACATTTTGCTACTTCCCTTTCTATCCTGGTCAATTTTATTTTAAATAAAATTGAAATTTTAAATGCAAGATCCCTAATTTTGGTTTTAATGTTTTATATTTTTTTCATTGAATGATTGTAAACAGCCTAGATTTCTTTAAAAATAAATAATAAATAAATAGCATTAAAGTTGTAAGGTTTAAGTAGCAGCACTATTTAAAAGTTTTGAAATTTTGAAACTTTTTGCCAGTTTCGGGATATATGATGGAATTTGTTTTTAAAAAGTTGTTCAAGCATTTCCAATGATGATAAAATGAGTTTTCTTTTGCAGGCTGAAAAAGATGTTAATTGTCTTGAACCTTGGTTAATTAAAGAAATGGATGCTTGTCTTTCTGACATTTGGCTACATAAGGACATTGATGCTTTTGCACAAGTGTTCCATCTTATTTTAACTGAAAATGTCAGTGGTAAGTTCACAATAGTTAAGTTTTTTTACTGAATGGCATACTGAGATACTGTATCGTAAATGGCCATAGCATTTGACAGAATAATTACCCAGTTTTCATTTCTTAGAACTCTGAACAATAATTTTGAAATGGTTGCTGATTCCTGAATAAGTCAGCTATGTGACTGTTGAATCAGCACCATTTTTTCCAGTGTCTGAATTTTTTCAAATAATGAAGCTTGATCTTGAACAAGCTGTCTAGTAAATGTGCATGGAATTGTACATAACAGTCAAAATAATTACTATTTGGGAAATTCAATTTTAATGTTTTGTAACAACAACAGAATGTTTTGACAATCTTGGAAGAATAGTTAAAAGTTTGAGCAGTTCATAAATAATATTTTAAAAACTTATTTCCCATCTTTTCTCCTCCTTCCCCAGTTGATTACAGGCATAGTGAAACAAGTGCAACAACATTAATGGTAGCTTCTGGAAGAGGTTTTTTGAATCAAGTAGAACAGCTGATTGGTATGGGAGCAAATGTCCATATCAAATCATCTAATGGCTGGTAAAAATAGCATTTTTTCATTGTTTTTCTCTAGGAAATGTATGTGGATATAAGACTGAAAGGGAAGCAGGAAAGAGCATAATTCTAGTTTTTGATGAATATTTCAGTTTCGATCATGTATCCAACAATGAAAAAAATAACTTAGAAGTAAACTTGCCACAGAATTTAGCTCACATTGGAAACCAGTCCTGGATTATAATTTTTATGTGTATGTATGTATGTATATATGTATGTATGTATGTATATGTAGGTAGGTAGGTAGGTAGGTCTAGGTGTGTTCGGGTCTTTTCCTGTGTAAGATTAAGAGTATCTTGGCAACTTTTCAGCGAGGTCCCACTTGCCATCCTCAGGCTGGTGCTTTCGGCTTCATGCCAGTGCAAGCAGTGTGTGATCGGAGCTGCTGTCTCTCTATAAATACTGGTGCGGGGGGCTGGTGTGCTGGGCTGGTTGGCTGCGCTGCTGCCTCTTGATTGGTTTGATGGAGTTGATGTTGGTATAATGGGCTGTGTGATGGCCTTGTGAGTTTTGTTGTGGAGATATCCTGGATTTTGTGCTGTAATCTCCTGGGTCGTTTGTTTTGTAGTGATCTTTTTTCCATTAGCCTCCTGTGTTTTAACGGCTTGGGTAATGGGTTGTGTGATGGGCTTGCGAGTTCTTTTGTTGTGGTATCCTGGGTCCTGTGTTATAATCTCCTGGGTCGTTTGTTTTGTAGTGATCTTTTTTCCATTAGCCTCCTGTGTTTAAACGGCTTGGGTAATGGGTTGTGTGATGGGCTTGCGAGTTCTTTTGTTGTGGTAACCTGGGTCCTGTGTTGTAATCTCCTGGGTCGTTTGTGTTTTGATCTCTTTTCCATTAGCCTCTTGTGTTGTAACAGCTTGGGTAATGGGTTGTGTGATGACCTTGTGTGATTATAATGCAGGACCCAGGATACCACAACAAAAGAACTCGCAAGGCTTGCATTGGCAGGAAGCCGAAAACACCAGCCTGAGGATGGCGAGTGGGACCTCGCCGAAACATCGCCAAGATACTCTTAATCTTACACGGGAAAAGACCCGAACACACCTAGACCTACATACACGCATACATACATGCATAGTTATATAGTTATATAGTTATAGTTATAGTTATATATATATATATTTTTCTTAAGTTTTCACGGGTACTTACATGTATGGCATTCAGCTTAGTTCGGGTATTTTCCCACGTCATTGTAGTTGTGCTTTTAAAGTTGTAGCAACGTTTCGGCAGAAACTCATCTGCCATCATCAGGCTATATATATATAGGGTAACAGTACTCTACATAAATGATCTCTGTGGTCATATTGAGAGCAATTGCGTTTTCTTCGCTGATGATGTGAAGCTGTTCAATACCACAGACAATACTGTTACCCTTCAAAAGGTCAGATTACAACCCATTGACAATTAAATGGAAGGGCCAAAAAAAAAGATCGAGATGGACATTAAATAATACTATTTTAAAGGAGAAGGACTTTATACAATGGTTCGAGAAAGAACTTGCCTTTTTCTTTAAAGAAAATAGAAAAGAAGATACTTCAGCGCAGAATGTTTGGGACACAATGAAGGCATATGCGAGAGGTTTGATAATAGATTACATAAGAAAAAAGAATATTAGGAAAAGGCAAGCTACTAAAGCCCTGGAAGACGAGCACAAAAGACTTGAAAAAGAACTACAGAAAATGCCACAGAAAAAAGACATTAAATTGAAACTGGATATAATTAAACATAAAATGGATTTAATAGAGAAAGAAGAACTGGCACAGAAGATTAGGAATGCTAAACAGAACTACTTTGAAGATGCAAATAAGCCAGGTAGATGGCTAGCATATAAGCTGAGAAAGGAGAAAGAGTCGAGGAAAATATCGCAGTTAATAGATGATCAAGGTCAAGTTTGTTATGGCAATAAAGAGAAAAAGGAAATTATTCGAGACTTTTATGGACAACTATACAAGAAAGAGAATATTGATGAGGAAAAAATTAAACAGTACTTGCAGAATGCAAACTTACCTAAAATATCTAAAGAGACTGAAGAAATGTTAGAAAGTAATATAACAATGATGGAACTAAGTCAAGCACTTAAGAAACAAAATAATGGGAAAGCACCAGGTCCAGATGGGCTGCCTGCAGAATTCTACAAAATATTACAAGAATCATTGAGCATTCCACTTTTAGATGTTATGAATGAAGCTATGTCAAAGAAGACAATACCTAAAACGTGGTCAGAGGCTTATATTACACTTATTCCAAAAGAGGAGGCTGACCCACTGCAAATTAAGAATTATAGACCAATTTCTTTATTAAATGCAGACTATAAAATTTTTGCTTTGATATTAGCAGAAAGACTTAAAAAATATTTGAATAATTTTATTCATCCAGATCAAAATGGATTCCTGCCAAAGAGACAAATTAGAGACAATATGAGAGTAATTTTGGACACTTTGGAATATTATGAGGCACATCCTGAAAAGCAAATGGCTTTGATATTTTTAGATGCCCAAAAGGTCTTGATTGTGTATCAGAATTATCAAACAAATGGCAACTTCAAATCTCAACAAATAAATGCTCTGTCTTATATATTGGCAAAAAAAATCAGAAAATAAAATACAAGCTGAATAATCAAGACCTTGTTGATGATCCAAGCTCTGTAAAGGACCTCGGAATACTCATCTCTAATGATCTAAGTGCTAGAGCCCACTGTAACTACATAGCCAAAAAGACATTAAGAATTATTAACCTAATTGTACGTAGCTTTTTCTCTGGTAATATCACACTACTAACTAGAGCATACAAAACATTTGCTAGACCAATACTCGAATACAGCTCATCAGTCTGGAACCTACACTACGTATCTGATATTAGCACAGTTGAGAAAGTCCAGAAATATTTCACAAGAAGAGTTCTCCACTCCACTCCTCGTTGTAGAATACCTTATGCCACCAGACTTGAAATTCTAGACCTAGAAAACCTTGAATTACGCTGTCTTCAGTCTGATCTAAGTATGGTATATGAAATCATACATTGCAATGACTTACGTGTCAATGAATACTTCAGCTTCAACCATAACAATACAAGAGCACAATAGATACAAACTCAAGGTTAACCACACCAACTTGATTGCAGGAAATACGACTTCAGCAACAGAGTGGTCAATGTCTGGAATACTCTACCTGACTCTGTGGTTTCTTCCCCAAACCCCAAAAACTTTAACCTTAGACTGTCTACTATTGATCCCTTTCCTAAGAGGTCTGTAGGGGGCGTGCATAAGCGCACCAACGTGCCTATCGTCCCTGTCCTATTGTTTCTTTTATTTTTCTTATATGTACCCATTTCATGTATTCATAACTGTATATACGTATACCTATTATCTTGTAAGCGATTGACAAATCAAATAAATAAATATGGATTTGAAATGTGTGGTTTTTGTTAATCTAAAGTCTTAATACTACAGCTGAAAAGGATCTGTTAAATCAGAATAGATCTTCAGTAGATTGATTTGCTGATTACTTCTATTGATTTTTTTAATATATTGTTTGGATTTTAACAAAACAATGTACTGTATTCTATTATTTAAAACTGGTTATTTTAATATTGAAAATTCTTTACCTAATTCTCTGATGGTTGTAATTTTTTCTTTTCTTTTTGTCTTTATCTTTTAAAAATATTTAATAAAATACACTTTAAAATGTATTAGATCAAGGAAGGATATTTTTTCATATTCTATTTATTTTATTTTATATTTTTGTCAAAGATGTACAAGATAACAAGTATAGGTATGAACATGAACAAAGGAAGTAAATATAGATAAATGGGGACAGTAAGACAGGGACAGTAGGCATGCTTGTGCGCTTATGCATGCTCCCTGATATAATCTGATACTATTTAATTTAATTTAAATAGGTTTAATTTAAAATGCATAGTATCAGTTATTTTGAAGTTGAAAGCCTGAATGCATTGGAACAGAGCAAGAAGGGGAAAAGGATCATATTAGTCCTAACTTATTGAAAGATATAATATACTAGACCTAACTTAACTTTTAAGCAATTTATTGTCTTATATATCCTCACCTTCACTTCAAGAGCTTGTGTTTATTATTTGATTATGTATTATCAGGACAGTATTGATTTTAGTGAAACACACACTCTCTCCATATATATGTATGCATGTGTGTATATATGTATTCTCCATGATAATCTGTGCCAAACTTAGTCTTCAAATAGTGTATCCATTGCCATTGTAACTAAGTCTACCCACTTGCTACTGGTCATCCCTTGCTTTTCTTTCTTTCCACCTTTTCCAGCATTAGAGCTAGATCTTTGAGTAATGTGTCTAAAGGAGGATAATTAGAGCCTGGTCATTAGTTTCTTAAATGAGAATTGTGCAGATTTGTTCAATGATCTACTTGTTTGTTCCTTGGCTATCCATAGTATTCTGAGGAGTTTTTTTCAACACCAGAGCTCAAAAGCATCAGCATACTTCCTAGTCTTATATAAAATCCACCTTTATAGAGTACCACAGGAAATACCATTACTTGCACTATTCTGATCTTGAGGATATAGTCACATCACTGCATACAACTATGTTTTTCAAAACTGTCATAGCTCCCCTACTACCAATGCTACTCTGCGGTGTATTTCTTACCTGCTTATTTTCTTTACCAACCATAAGTGACACACATTGCATACCCAAAGCTGGAGATAACAAGCAAACTGGGCTCAGTTATTGTCTTTGCCCAATACAAGGAGAAAAGCCAGGTCTTCTTCTATGAAAAGTTGATAGAATATGTGTGGAGGTGGGTTGTGGGGGAAGGCACGCAAAATGTTAGAAAATCTATCTTCCACATCCCATTAAATAGAAAAAATTCAGTTGGGGAGAATCTGGAACATTTCCACTCAGTGCAAACTTGTGAGGCTGGTAGAAATAGCTATAGATAGGTGGTTGTGCAAATAATTAAATTAAACATGACACCTGAAAAATGTAATGACTTTTTTATATACTATAGATTACTTGTATTAGTAGCAGTAGTTAAAGGTGCAACCTTAGAGATCCAAATATTAAGATACTCTTTTCCTATCATTAAGATACTCATTAAATATCAGAGTAATAAAACAAGTTTACAGATCAAACTTGTTCAAATTCTTCAAAATAAGTGCAAAGGAGCATATAGAAAGCACATTTTTTGCAACTATTAAAGCAGGCCTGTTTTTTCTAGGCTTATGTAGCTATTTTCTAAGCTATTTGCTGCTGTCTGCATGATTTAGATGTCATTGTGAAGCATTTGTTTGAAAAGTTCTTCATAGACCTATGACAAATCCCATAATGAATGTAACTAAGAGGATTGAGAATGTTCCATTGTTGTGCATAAACCAAACATTTTATTAAATACTTTTACAGGACAGCTTTGGATTGGGCTAAACACTTTGGGCAGACAGAAGTAATTGACCTGCTGGAATCCTATTGGTAATGTATTTTCTGTTACTAATATGCACTGTAGTAATCTATCAAAATCTTTTTCATGATTAGGATGCTTTTGATACCTGATTTGGGGAGATCCTTTACTTAACATAAATCTATCTAGGCCTTTTGGAATACAGTTAGTCCTCAAATGATAATCACAATTGAGCCCCAAATTTCCATTGTTAAGCAGGCAGTTGATAAGTAAGTGAGTTGTATTTTATGATCTTTTTTGCCATGGTTGTTAAATTATTGCAGTTGTTAAGTGAATCATGTGGTTGTTAAACAAATTATCTTGCCCATTGATTTTGCTTGTTAGCCATTTGGAAAGGTTACAAATGGTGATCACATGACCCAGGGACAGTGCAACAGTCATAAGTACATGCCAGTTGCCAAGCGTCCAAATTTTGATCATGTGACCATGCTGAAATGGTCATAAGGATGAAAACTGGTCATAAGTCACTTTTTCCAGTACCGTTGTAACTTCAAACAGTTACTAGCCGAATGTAAATCAAGGACTATTTATACTTCTTGAAGCAGATTAAGCATTTTGAAGTAAAAAAAATCATAATAAAATTGAAATGGGAAAAGAGTTACTTAATTATACTCTTAATGTTTAGTAAAAGTATTTTAGGATCATCTCCAAGCTATTTTTATTGCATACTTTACACTTCACAGTTTATTTTCTTCTTGTTGTATATGTTCAAAGTCAAACTACCTCTAAAACAAGGCATTCATGGTCCTGGCAAAATTAGCAAATGATTTGTTTCTGTAATGTAGCTTGTATTTGAAAGATATAAAATAGGATGAACTGGAACATCATTGAAGAGCAGTTGTAACACAGTATGGGAAGAGGTTTTAAAAAATGAGGTAATTTAATGTACTGTAAAACATATTTTTTTAGTTTTGAGTGGAAGTCATTTCAAGTGCATAACAGCACTATATGAGTTGTTCTACTGGAACATTCTGAATTAGTGGTTTGGTTCTGTATTCTCATCTTTGAGTTATAGAAACCATTAAGGAACTTTGAAGAGACAAGATGGGTGGTATATATGTCTAATAAATAAAAGCATAACCCCTTTCATCTTCTTGACATTAGAGTAAATCGTTCATACTGAAAGTATTAACTCTGTTGCTTTCTATGGAGATTAGTTTTTCAATGTTTTCACTGAATGAATTAAAAAAATTAAAGCATCTGAGTAAGATTATGGATTAATGGAAGTTATTCTGTTAGGTAAATTCAGTGGATTATTAACCAAGATAGAATTACTATTGGCTCTTTAGGATTTTGGGAATGAAGAGAAAATAGACAGAAAATCCCAGATTAACAGTCTTTGTTGAATCAATGCTGTTGCATTTCTAGAAAGATTTCTTTGTAGTTTCCAAATATTTGTAAAATGAGAAAAAAATCATTTTAGGATTTCTTATTTTTGTTTTTTAGGTTTAACACCTATTTCGTAAATATTAGCTTACTTTAATTATCTCTGCTGTATATTTCAGTGCCTCATTAGAGTCTGGTAATTTAGATGAAAGTTCCTTGGTCCATGCTAATGCCGGTGAACTGAATATAGAAGATCGGGAGCTCTTGAAAGCTTATCACTACAGTTTTGATGATGAAAAGGTAGATCTTGACCTGATAATGCACCTACTATACAACATCTGCCATAGCTGTGATGCAGGTAATGTCTATTTAGCTATGCCCCGTATTAATATATTATTTCATATTAAGGTTTGCTTAATTCATTTATTGGTTTATATGTTTATTTGTTTATTAATTAAAGAGGTGTTTTTGCTCAGGATGACTAAGAAATTAAAATAACTATAAAATAAGTTAAAAATTCTGAAAGACCTGAGAGATAAGATATGCTAAAAATCAGTGACTGATTACTTGCATTATATTCCAGCATGTACCCCAAGGCGCTTTCTCTCTCTCTCTCTCTCCCCCTCTCTCTCTCTCTCTGTGTGTGTGTGTGTGTGTGTGTGTGTGTGTGTATGTATGTGTATACATACACATAACCTAATCCAGCAGTGAGATTTTTTTTGTATTTTTTCAGCAGCATGTGATTAGATATTTTCACTTGTTTCTTGCAATTATGAGCAAAGCTAAATGCATATAAATGAAATTGAGGAGATTTCACATTCAGTTACATAGGCAAGAAAGCAGAAACCTTGGCTTATTTATATTTCTCTTGCATTCGCATTCAGGAACAATCTGACCTAGCTGATAATAGAAAAATCCTTTAGAAAGTGAGTTCGCAACTAAAGTTGAGAGTTCTCAACATATATAACTCATCAAAATTCTGAAGCTACTTTTATCAATTGTGAGAAACTTGAATGCAATAATAATTAGAATTGCTTAGGTTCATTTTTCTTTAGCATTTGAACTTCGTTATACAGGTGCAGTTTTAATTTTTCTTCCTGGATATGATGAGATAGTTGGATTGAGAGATCGCATACTCTTTGATGACAAAAGATTTGCAGATAATGCTCACAGGTAAAAGTTCATACATTTCTATTTTGAAGGGCTTTTTGATTTACTTTCAAAACTGCAATATTTTTGGTATTCCATTCTGATTTTTTGCTATCAGATTCCAGGTGTTTATGCTACACTCAAATATGCAGACATCTGATCAGAAAAAGGTTCTAAAGACTTCTCCTCTAGGCATCCGCAAAATAGCAAGTATCAAATGACGTTAGTTCTTTAATGATTTTTTACATAAATCTGTCATTACAAGGTTGTTGTTTTCATTTCTGCAGATACTTTCTACAAATATTGCAGAAACCAGTATCACAGTAAATGATGTTGTTTTTGTGATTGACTCAGGAAAAATGAAAGAGGTATGCTTGCCTTAATGTCATGGATATGTTTATAATATGTATATTTTAATTGAAAGTTACTTTGTAGAAGAATGTAAAGAAAGTTAGGATGGCATTATATATATATATGTTTTCTTTTGTGGGTATTTATTTGTATGGTATTCAGCTTTGTTCGAGTATTTTCCCACGTCATTATAGTTGTGCTTTTAAAGTTGTAGCAACGTTTCGGCAGAATCTCATCTGCCATCATCAGGCTTCCATATTGTGTTAATCTGTGAGTCAGACTTTCACAGCTGTTTCAGTTTTAAATTTGAATACCAAAGCTGAATACCATACGTACATATATATATATATATATATGTATATATCTTAATTACTAATTTGGTGTTCATAATTATATCATGTTAATTGCCAAGAGCTAGAGGAATATAAATGTAATTAATAAATACACATTTATGTTTTATAATGTAGATTTTTCTTAAATTTGTAGAAGTCCTTTGATGCACTGAATTGTGTAACTATGCTTAAGATGGTGTGGATTTCTAAAGCAAGTGCTGTTCAGAGGAAGGGCAGGTAACAAAACTATAAAAAAAATATTTTTCTAGACTTGTATTAGAGATATTTTTAAGCTACATCATTTAAAAAATCCATTTTCCAGAGCTAGCAAGAAAGCCTCACAGATATATAAAATTAAAAGTGGAAAGAATGTTAACTTAGGACAGACGTTTTAATGAATGATTTTTTAATCTGCTTTGATAGTTAACTCATATATTTTTAATGTTTTAATATAACTTAAATAATGTTTTACTTCTAAGGGCAGGACGTTGTCGACCTGGAATTTGCTTTAGACTTTTCAGTAGGTTAAGATTTCAAAATATGTTGGAATTTCAGACTCCTGAACTTCTAAGAATGCCTCTACAAGTGAGTATTGTTAAAACCTCGTAATACTGTGCTTGAGTTAAATTGTGCTTTATTTTAACTATGATTTGTTGGTTCACCTGTGAAGATTTGGCTTAAGTTAGCCTATCAACTAGGGAAGCTTAGCACAATTTGTGAAATTTAACAAATACCCCTGATTCACTTTTTATTCATTTTAATTTAGAAATGGAGATTAAAGAAATGTTAGGTTTTTTTACTTTCTGATATTTTTTATCAATTAAGTTGAAGAATTTCTTTCCATATCCAAAAAATAGCCCGAGGAGACAAGCAAATATGAAATGATGGTTTCTAGGTTCAGAGAGTGTTTGTTTGTATGTATGTATGTATGTATGTATGTATATA